>NC_142808.1:3563291-3806386 GCF_049724085.1 Artemia sp. Qi Xiang Cuo | reverse complement strand
TTAGAGATATTAGTTACGTGTTTATCGTTCCACTGTGTAAAAAATACTGATTTAATACATGCAATAAACTAGGTAGTGTCGATAACCGGCCATAGAGCAATAGCGGGAAAGCCACATCGTGTCTCTGGGCAAGCATAGAGTACAATTGTTAGAGCCATAAAAATATCTGTCGAGAAGGTATCATTAGCAATAACCTACTTCTAATGAAGCATATCAAGTCACCTGTTTACCGGGTACTAAATAACTACCATTTTTACTCCCCCTAGCATTATATTGGCTTACACTGAAAATAATTGAACGGAAAAAATAAAAGCCCGATAAATATTTACTAGTTGGTGTGACGAACACAGCGCAAAGTTTAGCTAGATAAGAAAAAGAAGAATACGGAGAATTAATAGTCTTTTGTTCACCATTATACATGAATAAACTGATTTATTCGAGGGAATGAATCCTTATTCTAGAAGTCCTATTCCTACAAGTTAAGTTAAAATAAAAGAATGAGGTAATTTTATTGGCTTACACTAAAAATAATTGAACAGAAAAATAAAACACCGATCAATATTTACTAGTTGGTGTGACAAACACAGAGCATCGTTTGGCTAATAGCTATAACATACAATAAAACAAATATCTGTCGAGGAGGTATTACTAGCAATAAACTACTTCTAATGAAGCATTTCAAGTCACCTGTTTACTGGGTACTAAATAACTACCATTTTTTACCCCCCTCAAAACTTAATTTACCTCACACGTACCATTTTTCTGCACCAGCCACAATACTCAAATTCTTCCTAGAGTTATTTAAACTAAATACTTACCCTCGCCTCTCACAGAAAGTTCACAAAGACACAATAGCCTTATTTATAGTTGAATGTTTACCCGAATATTTAACACATACCATTTTTCCATACCATCCACAAAACTCAATTCCTCCTAGAATTATTTAAACTATTTAGTTACTCCCGCCCTAGAAAGTTCAGAAAAACACAATAGCCTTATTTATAGTGAAGCGTTTCTTAGTCGTATGTTTACCCGAATATTCAACATGTACCATTTTTCCACACCAGTCACAAAACTCAATTTCTCCTAGAATTATGTAAACTCAGTACTTATTCCTGCCTCTCACAGAAAGTTCAGAAAGATATAAAAAGCTATTTTAAAAGGTGCAAAAAATATTTATTTAACAGAAATTCTCGCTTTTTAAATGGCTACCAAGTAAAAGAAAAAATCAATAATAATAAAAAAACAGAGTCTTACAAATCCCGTAAAGATATTTTAAAATGTATAAGAATTATTTATTTAACAGAAATCCTCGCTTTTGGATTGGCCACAAAGTAAATAAAAAATCACACAGAATAAAACAACAGAGTCTCTCAAACCCCGTAAAGCTATTTTAAAATGTATAAGAATTATTTATCTAACAGAAATTCTCGCTTTTTGTATTACAACGAAGTCAAGAAAGAATCACACAGAATAAAACTACAGAGTCTCGCAAACCCCGTAAAGCTATTTTAAAAAGTATAAGAATTATTTATTTAACAAAAATCCTCGCTTTTTGAATGGCCACCATGTAAAGAAAAAATCACACAGAATAAAACAACAGAGTCTCTAAAACCCCGTAAAGCTATTTTAAAATGTATAAAAATTATTTATTTAACAGAAATCCTTGCTTTTTGAATGGTCACCAATTAAAGAAAAATTCACAAAGAATAAAACGACAGAGTCTCTCAAACCCCGTAAAGCTATTTTAAAATGTATAAGAATTATTTATCTAACAGAAATCCTCGCTTTTTGAATGATCACCAAGTCAAGAAAGAATCACACAGAATAAAACAACAGAGTCTCTCAAACCCCGTAAAGCTATTTTAAAATGTATAAGAATTATTTATTTAACAGAAATCCTCGCTTTTTGAATGGGCACCATGTAAAAAAAAATCACAATCACACAAATAAAACAACAGAGTCTCTCAAACCCCGTAAAACTATTTTAAATGGTATAAGAATTATTTATTTAACAGAAATCCTTGCTTTTTTAATGTCCATAAATTAAAGAAAAAATCACAAAGAATAAAACGACAGAGTCTCTCAAACCCCGTAAAGCTATTTTAAAATGTATAAGAATTATTTATCTAACAGAAATCCTTGCTTTTTGAATGACCACCAAGTAAAGAAAAAATCACACAGAATAAAACAACAGAGTCTCTGAAACCCCATAAAGCTATTTTAAAATGTATAAGAATTATTTATTTAACAGAAATCCTCGCTTTTTGAATGGCCACCATGTAAAGAAAAAATCACACAGAATAAAACAACAGAGTCTCTCAAACCCCGTAAAGCTATTTTAAAATGTATAAGAATTATTTATTTAACAGAAATCCTCGCTTTTTGAATGGCCACCAAGTAAAGAAAAAATATCACGCAGAATAAAACAATAGAGTCTCTCAAACCCCGTAAAGCTATTTTAAAATGAATAAGAATTATTTATTTAACAGAAATCCTCGCTTTTTGGATGGCCACCAAGTAAAGAAAAAATCACACAGAATAAAACAACAGAGTCTCTCAAACCCTGTGAAGCTATTTTAAAATGTATAAGAATTATTTATTTAACAGAAGTCCTCGCTTTTTGAATGACCACCAAGTAAAGAAAAAATCACACAGAATAAAACAACAGAGTCTCTCAAACCCCGTAAAGCTATTTTAAAATGTATAGGAATTATTTATTTAACAGAAATCATTGCTTTTTTAATGGCTACCAAGTAAATAAAAATCACACAGAATAAAACAACAGAGTCTCTCAAACCCCGTAAAGCTATTTTAAAAGGTATAAGAATTATTTATTTAACAGAAATCCTCGCTTTTTGAATGGCCACCATGTAAAGAAAAAATCACACAGAATAAAACAACAGTCTCTCAAACCCTGTAAAGATATTTTGAAAGTTATAAGAATTATTTATTTAACAAAAATCCTTGCTTTTTGAATGGCCACCAAGCAAAGAAAAAATCACACAGAATAAAACGACAGTGTCTCTCACACCCCATAAAGCTATTTTAAAATGTATAAGAATTATTTATCTAACAGAAATCCTCACTTTTTGAATGACCACCAAGTAAAGAAAAAATCACACAGAAAAAAACAACAGAGTCTCTCAAACCCTGTGAAGCTATTTTAAAATGTATAAGAATTATTTATTTAACAGAAATCCTCGCTTTTTGAATGACCACCAAGTAAAGAAAAAATCACACAGAATAAAACAACAGAGTCTCTCAAACCCCGTAAAGCTATTTTAAAATGTATAAGAATTATTTATTTAACAGAAATCCTCGCTTTTTGAATGGCTACCAAGTAAAGAAAAATCACACAGAATAAAACAACAGAGTCTCTCAAACCCCGTAAAGCTATTTTAAAAGGTATAAGAATTATTTATTTAACAGAAATCCTCGCTTTTTGAATAGCCCCCAAGTAAAGAAAAAATCACACAGAATAAAACAACAGAGTCTCTCAAACCCCGTAAAGCTATTTTAAAAGGTATAAGAATTTTTTATTTAACAAAAATCCTCGCTTTTTGAAGACCACCAAGTGAATATAAAATAACACGTACTAATACAACAGTCTTTCAAACCCCGTAAAATTATTTTAAAAGGTACAAGAATTATTTAGTTAACAAAATCCTAGATTTTTTAATTAGCACCAAGTGAAAATAAAATCAAACAGAATAAAACAACAGAGTATCTCAAACCCCGTAAATCTATTTTAAAAGGTATAAGAATTATTTATTTAACAGAAATCCTCGGTTTTTGATTGACCACCAAGTAAAGAAAAACTTACACAGAATAAAACAAGATAGTCTCTCAAACCCCGTAAAGCTATTTTAAAAGGTACAAGAATTATTTATTTAACAGAAATTCTCGTTTTTTGAATGGCCATCAAGTAAAGAAAAATAACAAAGAATAAAACAACAGAGTCTCTCAAACCCCGTAAAGCTATTTTAAAAGGTATAAGAATTATTTATTTAACAAAAATCCTCGTTTTTGGAGTGACCACCAAGGAAAGAAAAATATCACGAAGAATAAAACAACATAGTCTCTCAAACCCCGTAAAGCTATTTTAAAATGTATAAGCATTATTTATTTAACAAAAATACTCACTTTTTGAATGGCCACCAAGTAAAGAAAAAATCACACAGAATAAAACAACAGAGTCTCTCAAACCCCGTAAAGCTATTTTAAAAGGTATAAGAATTATTTATTTAACAGAAATCCTCGCTTTTTGAATGACCACCATGTAAAGAAAAATCACAATCACAAATAATAAATCAACAGAGTCTCTACAACCACTTAAAGCTATTTTAAATGTTATAATAAATTTTTACTTAACATAAATCGTTGCTTTTTGAATGGTCACCATTTAAATAAACATTAACAAAGAATAAAACAACAGAGTCTCTTAAAGCCCGTAAAGCTATTTTCAAATGTATAAGAATCATTTATTTAACAGAAATCCTCGTTTTTTGAATGACCACCAAGTAAAAAAAAATCACACAGAATAAGAAAACAGTCTCGCAAAACCAGTATATCTATTTTGAAAGGTATAATAATTATCTATTTAAAAAAAATCCTAGCTTTTTGAAGAACTGCCAATCAAAGAAAAAATCACACAGAATAAAACAACAGAGTCTCTCAAACCCTGTAAAGCTATTTTAAAATGTATAAGAATTAATTATTTAACAGAAATCCCCGCTTTTTGAATGACCATCAAGTAAAAAAAAAAAACACGCAGAATAAAACAATAGAGTTTCTCAAACCCCGTAAAGCTATTTTAAAAGGAATAAAAATTATTTATTTAACAGAAATCCTCGCTTTTTGAATGACCACCAAGTAAAGAAAAATCACACAGAATAAAACAACAGAGTCTCTCAAACCCCTTGGAGCTATTTAAAAAGGAATAAGATGTATTAATTTAAAAGGCATCTTCGATTTTTGAGTGGTCGCAATATGAATAACAAATCACACAGAAAACAACATCAGAGTCTCTTAAACTCCGGAAAGCTATTTTAGAATGTAACAAAATTATATATTTAAAAGAAATCCTCAATTTTTGAGTGACCACCAAGTAAAGAAAAATCACACAGAATAAAACAACAGAGTCTCTCAAACCCCGTAAAGCTATTTTAAAAGGTATAAGAATTATTTATTTAACAGAAATCCTCGCTTTTTGAATGGCCACCATGTAAAGAAAAAAATCACACAGAATAAAACAACAGTCATACTCAAACCCCTGTTAAAGCTGTTTTGAAAGGTATAGACACACAAAAAAGATTGCACACACAAAACAAATAAAACAAAAACAAAAAATAAAAAATACAAACAAAAAAACAAAAAACTCAAAATTACACACACACAAAAAAAGAAAAACAAAAAAACTATTACACACACACAAACAAACTTACACACACACACAAAAAAAAATACACACACAAAAACTTACACACACACATCAAACATACACAAAAAAAAGAAATAACACAAACACAAAAACATACACACACAAAAAAACTTACTCAGACACAAAAACTTAAACACACACACACACAAAAACTTACACCCACACACAAAAAATTACACAAAACACAAAAAAATTACAAAAAAAAAAAAAATTACACAAACAAAAAAACAAAAGTACAAACAAAAATTTACACAAAAAATTACACACACACAAAAAAAAACTTACACACACACAAAAACATACAAACACACAAAACAAAATTACACACACACAAAAAATAACACACACACAAAAAAAAAAGAACACAAAAAAAAATATACACACACAAAAAAACTTACACACACAAAAAAAATAAAAAAAACACAAAATAATACACACACAAAAAAAACAAAAAAACACAAAAACACAAACTTACACACACACAAAAACTGACACACAAACAAAAACTTACACACACAAAAAAAACTAACACACACACACAAATAAACTAACACACACACACAAACTTACACACACACATCTTACACACACACACACAAAAACTTACACATACACAAAAACTTACACACACATAAAAACTTACACACACACAAAAACTAACACACACACAAAAAATTACACAAACACACAAAAAAAAAAAAACACACACACACACAAAAACTTACACAAACACAAAAACTTACACACACAAAAAAAACTACACACACACAAAAACATTACACACACACAAAAATTTACACAAAACTTACACACACACAAAAAAACTTACACACACACAAAAACATACACACACACAAAAAAACTTGAACACAATCATAAAATTACACACACACACAAAAACTTACATAAACACAAAAAAACTTAAACACACGCTCAAAAAATAACCAAAAAAAAAAAAATTACACACACAGAAAAACTAAAATAAACAAAAAACTTACACACACAAAAAATAAAACACACACAAAAAATAAAACACACACACACAAAAAATTACACACACACAAAAACTAACACACAATCGAAAACATAAACACACACAAAAAAACTAACACACGCACAAAAACTTACACACAAATAAAAACTTACACACACACAAAAAACTTACAAACCCACAAAAACTTACACACACACAAAAATTCATACACACACAAAAAAACTTACACACACACAAAAACTTAGACACACACAAAAAAAACCGCTTTTGAATCACCACCAAGTAAAGAAAAAACAACACACAGAATAAGACAACAGAGTCTCTCAAACCCCGTAAAGCTATTTTAAAAGGTACAAGAATTATTTATTTAACAAAAAATACTCGCTTTTTGAAGTATCACCAAGTAAAGAAAAAAAACACATAGAATAAAACAACAGAGTCTCTAAAAGCTCATAAAGCTATTTTAAAAGGTACAAGAATTATTTATTTAACAAAAATCCTCGCTTTTTGAATGACCACCAAGTAAAGAAAAAAACACACACAGAATAAAACAACAGAGTCTCTCAAACCCCGTAAAGTTATTTTAAAACGTACAAGAATTATTTATTTAACAAAAATCCTCGCTTATGAATGACCACGAAGTAAAGAAAAAAACACACAGAATAAGACAACAGAGTCTCTCAAACCCCGTAAAGCTATTTTAAAAGGTACAAGAATTATTTATTTAACAAAAATACTCACTTTTTGAATGACCACCAAGTAAAGAAAAAAAACACACAGAATAAGACAACAGAGTCTCTCAAACCCCATAAAGTTATTTTAAAAGGTACAAGAATTATTTATTTAACAAAAATCCTCGCTTTTTTATTGACAACCAAGTAAAGAAAAAAAAACACACAGAATAAGACAACAGATTCTGTCAAACCCATTAAAGATATGTACAATAATTATTTATTTAACAATAATCCTCGCTTTTGAATGACAACCAAGTAAAGAAAAAAAAACATACAGAATAAGACAACAGAGTCTCTCAAACCCCGTAAAGCTATTCTAAAAGGTACAAGAATTATTTATTTAACAAAAATCCTCGCTTTTTGAATGACCACCAATTAAATAAAAAAACACACAGAATGATACAACAGAGTCTCTCAAACCCCGTAAAGATATTTTAAAAGGTACAAGAATTATTTATTTAACAGTAATCCTCGCTTTCGAATGACCACCAAGTAAAGAAAAAAACATACATAATAAGACAACAGAGTCTCTCAAACCCCGTAAAGCTATTTTAAAAAGTAAAAAAACTATTTATTTAACAACAATCCTCGCTTTTTGAATGACCACCAAGTAAAGAAATAAACACACAGAATATGACCAGAAATAGTTTATTTTTCGATCCAAAAATGGACTTAAGATTCACATTTCAATCACGGAAACGTATTTGCCATAATTTTCGTACAAAAAACGAGTTTACGGTCAATAACACTTATTAACTCAGATTTCACAGAAATAGTTTTATTTTTCGATCCAAAACAGTACTTAAGTTTCACATTTGAACCAGAGAATTATATTTACCGTAATTTTCTTACAAAAAACTAGAGTTTACGGTCAAAAACCCTTATTAGCTAAGCTATTACAGAAATAGTTTTGTTTTTTGATCCATAAATGGACTTAAGTTTCACATTTGAAGCAGAGAATTGTATTTTCCATACTTCTATTACAAAAAACTAGAGTTTAAGGTCGAACACCCTCATTAGCTCAGATTTTACGGAAAAAGTTTTATTTTTATATTCAAAACTGGACTGAGTTTTCGAATTTGAACCCGAGAGTTGTATTCTCAAAAATTTTCTTAAAAAAAACTAAAGTTCATGGTCAAAAATCCTTATTAGCTTAGATTTTACAGAAATAGTTTTATTTTTCGATCCAAAAAGGGACTTAAGTTTCACATTTGAACCAGAGAATTGTATTTTCCATTATTTTCTTACAAAAAACTAGAGTTTACGGTCAAAAACCCTTCTTAGCTCAGATTTTAAAGAAATAATTTATTTTTTCGATCTAAAAATGGACTTAAGATTCACATTTGAATCAGAGAACTGTATTTTCCATAAATGTCTTACAAAAAACTAGAGCTTACGGTCAAAAACCCTTATTAGCTCAGATTCTAAAGAAATAGTTTAATTTTTCGATCCTAATAAGGACTTAAGTTTCACATTTGAACCAGAAAATTGTATTTTCCATAATTTTCTTACAACAAACTAGAGTTTACAGTCAAAAACCCTTATTAGCTCAGATTTTACAGAAATAGTTTATTTTTTCGATCCATACCTGGACTTAAGTTTCACATTTGAACCAGAGAATTTTATTTTCCATAATTTTCTTACAAAAAGCTAGAGTTAACGGTCAAAAACCTTTATTAGCTCAGATTTTATAGAAATAGTTTATTTTTTCGATCCTAAAAAAGGACTTAAGTTTCACATTTGAACTTAATAATTGTATTTTCAAGAATTCTCTTACAAAAAAATCGAGTTTAGGGCCAAAAACTCAAATTAGCTTAAATTCTACTGAACTAGTTTTTTTTTTCGATCAAAAAATAAGATTGAGTTTCACATTTGAAACAGATAATTGTATTTTCCATAATTTTCTTACAAAAAACTAGAGTTTACGGTCAAAATCCCTAATTAGCTCAGATTTTACAGAAAGAGTTTAATTTTTCGATCCTAAAAAGGACTTAAGTTTCACATTTGAACCAGAGAATTGTATTTTCCATAATTTTCTTACAACAAACTAGAGTTTACAGTCTAAAACCTTTATTAGCTCAGATTTTACAGAAATAGTTTACTTTTTCGATCCATACCTGTACTTAAGTTTCACCTATGAACCAGAGAATTGTATTTTCCATAATTTTCTTACAAAAAACTATAGTTTACGGTCAAAAACCCTTATTAGCTCAGATTTTACGGAAATATTTTATTTTTTCGATCCAAAAATGGACTTAAGTTTCACATTTGAACCAGAGAATTGTATTTTCCATAATTTTCTTGCAAAAAACTAGAGTATACGGTCAAAAACCCTTATTAGCTCAGATTTTACAGAAATAGTTTATTTTTTCGATCCTCAAAAAGGACTTAAGTTTCACATTTGAAAGCTACGATCGTAATGAATGATAATTGTTATAATAAAAAATGTCAATTGCAAAAAAAAAAAAAAAAAATAAAAAAAAATGGGGGGCGGGGCCACAAACAGTGGGAGGGAGGGGGCGCCCTTCGAGTTTGGGGATAGGGGACCTATGGAGGGTTGATGTCTCTGCTGGTTAGGGTCATTGGTGCTGGTTAGGGTCATTGGTTAGGTTCTTACTCACATACACCTTACTACTTGATTTGCAAGGATTTCTATGGTTTGTTCTGAATTTCTCTATTCAAATTATTTTCTTGACATCTACATCTCTCTTAGTATCAACTTTTTAGTATAATATAACGTTGGACCCTATTTTAAACTGACAACACTGTTCAAACGCCATTGAGGTTACCTTAACTGCTAATCACTTTAACCCTTTTTCTCTATCGTCAAGTACATGCTCTGGAAAGGTACCAAGGAACTTAAGGCAATTCAGGAACCAGTGTGGAATCCCCGCTCGTAACTGCTAATCACTTTAACCCTTTTTCTACATCGTCAAGTACATGCTCTGGAAAGGTACCAAGGAACGTAAGGCAATTCAGGAACCAGCGGGGAATCCCCGCTCGTAATTGCTAATCGCTTTAACCCTTTTTCTACATCGTCAAGTACATGCTCTGGAAAGGTTTCAAAGAACGTAAGTCGATTCAGGAACCAGTGGGGAATCCCCGCTGGTAATTGCTAATCACTTTAACCCTTTTTCTCCATCGTCAAATACATGCTCTGGAAAGGTGTCAAGGAACGTAATCTCTCCAAACACGTCAAACTGTTAATTCCATGTGCAATTGATATCAATAGCAATAACCAGTCTGGTAATCTGCTCTGAAAAGGTGCCAAGGAACGTAATCTCCCCAAACACGTCAAACTGTGTGAGGGAGTACTGACTCTCTTTGAAAAGGTGTGTAGCTGTGCTAGAATCCAGACGAGGCATTCTACTAACAAGTATCACTACGAATCTCAAATGGAAATAATGGACAACAAAATCTGCGGTTACAAGAAAAGAAGAAAAGTAACAGTAATAATCACAACTATTTATATTTAACTCAGTTCTTTGGCAAACTTGGGCTTCGGAAAGAATGTTCTTAAAATCAAGGAAAATCAAGCATACCTAAAGAATTTGTATATTGTCAGCAAAATTTGATTGAAAGAATAAGCTAGATTTCACAAAAAGGGAGTAAGCATCCATAAAAAGGCTATCAGAAGCAGCGTTAACCTCTCAACTCCTTTTCCCAAGCAATAAATGTTTTGTGTGTTTCCTATTATACAATCACTCTAACCTTTTGTTATAACGTAGGAGTTATCATACTTAGGAAAGTTGTATTGGAGGGGCTTAAATATTACTGTTATTTCCTTCCATGGTTATTTGGTGAAAGATATCGCAGCTCAAAAAAGTGCCAGTTTCTACCATTTTGTGCTATAAGAAAAAGGAAAGTTTTTGCCCAGAGAGGGCGTGTGGGTATCGGACCAGAGGCGGTTTTAGGGGAGGAACGGAGGGAGCACTTGCCCCGAGTGCAGAAATTTCATGTTCGCAAAATTTCAAACAAACAATCTAACAACGGTTACAATCATTTTGTAATTTTTTTTATTTTATTAATAAAGTAGAATGGGCAGTTGATAGATGAAAATAGTTAATAAGTTATTAATTATGTAGTAAAATAAAATCAATTAAAAATAAAAATCAAATAACAATAATTGAAATAATTAAATTAAAATAATCAATATTAATTAAATAATTTAAACAATAAACTTAAAAATAAATTATTAATTAATCAATAAATGGTAAATTATTTTGTTACAAAATTAAAATTTTACTAAATTTTGGCCTAAAAATTTTATGGGAGACAGGGGGAGGGGGTGATAATCAAGACTTTACCCTGGGCGCAAGAGAGGCCGGAACCGCCATTGTATCGGACACAAATTCAGAGATGGTCAAGTCATTTGATTGATAAAATTGAACAACATGCTGCCATGGACTGGTGTATATTATTAAATGTGGAATTCAAAATACAATTCAAAGTAAGTGAATTTGCAAAATCTTAAGTGCTTACTTTGCAGGCTAAAAAAAAAAAAAAAAAAAAAAAAAAAAAAAAAAAAAAAAAAAAAAATAGCTCTCTCTTTGATTACCTGACAAAGTAATATTAAGCCATTTTTTCCTATGAATTCCTGCTTCACATATTGAGCTTTGATTACCTTGTGGTATAATGGTTATAAACCATTATCAAACAGTTCGTGGTAACGAACTGTAAGTAAGGAGCGACCCGGCTCAATGGTAACCGAAACTCTAAAAAACGGAATTTTGGTATCAATAGATATAACAAAAGAATTATATATTAATTCTGATTTTAAAAATATAAGTTTCATCAAGTTTTATCCTGCACATCAAACGTTACGCGCCTGAGACAATTTGGTTGATGTTTGAAAAAAGGGGGAACGATCCCCTAAAAGTTATATAACCTTAACGAAATTCACAACATACTATTCAGCGTATCAGATAACCCTACTGCAGAGGTTTCAAGCTCCTATCTACAAAAATATGGAATTTTGCATTTTTTGACAGAATAAAGATCACGGGTGCGTGTTTATTTGTTTTTTGTTTTTTTTTTCCCAAGGGGTAATCGTATTGACGCAGTGGTCCTAGAATATCGTAAGAGGGCTCATTGGAACGGAAATTAAAAGTTCTAGTGTCCTTTTTAAGTGACCAAAAAAAATGGAGGGCAACTAGGTCCCCTCCCACGCTCATTTTTTTCTCAAAGTCACCCAATTAGAATTTTGAGATACCCATTGTGCTTAGCATAGTCGAAAAACTAATAAATATGTCTTTTATGATTACTTAATCCCCCACAGTGCCCAGGGTATGGGCTGCAATTTTTTAACTTTGCCCATTGATTACATATTGTTTTGGTTATTGGTACGTATACAGACATTTTCTGTAAGAATTTTTTTCTGGTGGGGGGGGAGGTGGGGGGCTGGAGAAGGGGGTTACTCGGGGGAATCTTTCCGTGGAGGATGTTTCTTTGGGGTAAGGGATATTTCTATGAAGGGGGCGCCGGATTTCCAAGCATTATTTAAAAAACGATCAGAAATTAAATTAAAAAAAACAAGTACTTTCAAATGAAAGTAAGAAGCAACATTAGAACTCAAAATGAACAGAAATTATTACGTATATGAGGGGGTTCTCCCCCAAGTCAATACCTCGCTCTTTGCGCTACAGTTTTTTTTTTAGTGCTTTCAAAAGAGCTATCTATTCTAATTAAACGGCCTTTGTGATTCAGGGGTTTGTGAATTAAAAAATGTTTGAACTTTTAACGTAACGAGCGTGTTTTTGAAAAAAGGGATAACCCAATAATATACGTAATAAAATAAACGTAATAAAAAAAAAAACAATAAAAAAAAAACAACCGATACGGCTCAATATTAATTCAAAATTTTAAAAACGGAACTTTGATGCCAATAAATTTATAAAAATAATGGTCTTATAATGCTGATTCTAAATATATGAATTTTATTAAGTTTAGTATTACTCATCAAAGGCTACGAGCCTCAGAAAACTCACCTGATTTTTTAAAGAGGGGGAAACATCCCCTAAAAGTGAAAAGTTTTTAATGAAAATCACACCGTCAGATTCAGCGTATCAGAAAACCCTATAACATAGGTTTCAAGCTCATATCTGCAAAAATCTGCAACTTTGTATTTTTTGCCAGAAGAAAAATATACGAATATAGAAGTTCGTTACGTAAGTTAATTTGTAAATTACGTCAGAACCAAATTTAGAGACAGCCATTTAGCAAAAGAAAAGTAAAATTTGTATGCAAATTTTGTTTACTTATTCAATGACGGCGAGCCAAAATAAAAGCTGCATTAACTAAAAAACGATCAGAAATTAAATAAAAAAAACAAGTTTTTTAAACTGAAAGTAAGGAGCGACATCAAAACCTAAAACGAACAGAAATTATTCCGTATACGAAAGGGACTGTCCCCTCCTCAACGCCTCACTCTTTACGCTAAATTTTGACTCTTTTTCACAACTCTATTTTTTAAAACAATAAAAACATTTAGCGTAAAGAGCGAAGCGTTGAGGTGGGGACATCCCCTTTCATATACAGAATAATTTCTGTTCGTTTTAAGTTTTAATGTCGCTCCTTACTTTCAGTTTAAAAAACTTGTTTTTTTTATTTAATTTATAATTAAGACTCGGCTTCAAATTCTTAATATTTTTTTATGGTATTAAAATTTGGAATAGTATTGATTGAGCACACCCAATTAAAATTATTAAAATTAGATAATATAGGACAAATATACACTTTTTTGAGGAAAATTTCATTGTTATTGTTTTTTGGGGGAGGGGGGGGGCAGTCGAAAGTAAAATCAACGAACGAATGTCCAAGGAATATTCCGTCCTAGAGAGATTTTAAAAAAAATCTGACTCAACCTTGTCGTTAGCCTTACAAATATAAGAACATTTAGTCCTGGGTTCAGTCCTATTGCGTATACGGCACCTTCAGTTGGTAGAAAAACATGATAATAGAAGGCGGATGGGACTTAAATGAACGGACTCAGAAATTTAGAGGAACTACGCTGATACGACTTGTCAGAAACGCCAGCCTCCCGACCAATATGATGTTGGTTTCATTTTTCCTGTATGTAGAGGATAATGTAATGATATGGTATGACCGTCTCCTCCGACTGCATAAAAAACCATAGATACCACCGCCTTTGAATTCAGCCCCACAGCCACAGTCGTCCAAGAATGAGATAGTCCCACGGCCTACATCAGTTCTCCAGCAAGGCAGAAATAGGACCTGAAGGTGCACCCATGTCTGCGCAAGACTGGGTGTCCTAAAGGAGGAGGGTGTCTCCTCTCTCAAAGAAGCTGGAAGGAGAATCTAGCCAAGTAAGTCAATCTCAAAGTCGAGTGTATCTATTGAATCTTCATTTCAGGGTATCTCCATTCCATATCTTCATTGAATCTCCATTCCATAGCTGGTTTGGCATAGTCCCTAAGGAGGGACGACGCTGCTCGAAATTGATGCAGAACAATTTAATTTTTCAAGTGCTCTACATTAGAAGCTGGCTTAAACCGGCAGTCAGGGTCATATTACCTTTACAATGAAACTTAGAGGCAAAAATTTTTAAACGGGATATCAGTGTAGCTAATCTTTGTTATTTAAATAAATAGCCTGTAAACTTACATTTAAAACACAGCAAATTAATATACCAAGAGACGAAAAAATCATTTCAGGAAACTGAACACATAGAAAAACAAATTGGAAATAACATTGAACATCTGTCAAAAAGGAATTAAAGATTTTTACTACCCAAGTATGAAGATGTGATACTTTTTTCCTTTTACTTTCAATCAGCGCACACACGGTAAAAGCACTAAATTTGTGCGTTAAAACACTTCGTATTTCTTTTCCGCAAAACGAACTGAAAACTTAAAGTGAGAAGAAACCAGCTTATATAAGATATCTAGCTTAAAATGAAGGTGTATGAAAGTGAATATGGGTGAATAGGAAATGAAACACAAATCGAACAGTAATCACAATGACCATGAACCCATAATTAAAATGAATTGAAACTACCACAAATAAGTTGGCTTTTCTAGAAGCAAAATATATTTTGAACAGTTACTTTACATTACAAGAATTAAGTGCTGTTCAAGCTTTCTTCCTTTTTTCCCGATATTTATGAAAAGCAGCTTAGTTTTTTTAGTCTTATTAATTTAAAAAAAACAGGTTTTTTGAACTGAAAGTAAGGAAAAATATTAAAACTTGAAACAAGCAGAAATTATTCTGTATATTAGGGAGGCTGCCCCTTCCTCAACCCCTCGCTCGTTACGCTAATTTTTTTAGTGCTTTAAAAAAGCCTATTATTCCAATTCAACAGCTCTTGTGTTTCTGCAGTCGTTTGGAAGTAATTGGGTTAATTAGTTAATTAAGACACAAAGTTATACTTTAGGACAAAAAGAGAAGGGTTGAGGAGGGGGTATCCCCCTCACATGTAGATAAATATGCCTAATATGGCGTTGGGTAACGGCCCCATATGCCTCTGAGATAGCCCTTAGTAGTAAGTCATATAAAGGTTAAAAACCTAAACGCAAACCATACGCCTGAGGCATAGATATGTGTGTATGGTTGAAAGTAATCGGGTTACCAGGGCCATTTGCAAAGATGTACCATTTCTATAGAAGCTATAGTAATTTGAAATATCATATAGACTTTGATTGAAGCTATATATTTTGAATATGTATCCGTAGCAGAAATGTTGGGTATAATCTGTTTTGGTTCAAGTTTTTTCTGTCAAAATTAACTGAATTTCTATTTCATGATATACAAGTTTTTTTTTTAGGTTAAATCCGTGTCGGAAAAACCGGTGTATCTTTTTAGATGCCAA
The DNA here is from genome assembly GCF_049724085.1 of Artemia sp. Qi Xiang Cuo. Classification (NCBI taxonomy): domain Eukaryota; kingdom Metazoa; phylum Arthropoda; class Branchiopoda; order Anostraca; family Artemiidae; genus Artemia; species Artemia sp. Qi Xiang Cuo. The sequence continues at coordinate 3,790,388 of NC_142808.1, read as the reverse complement.
TCATTTTTTGAAAAGGAATAGTTTTCTTTATAATTAATTTTAGTAAGAGAATTGAATTCAATGAAAATAGTTTTCATTTGCAAGGATATTAGTAGATGAAAAAAAATTAGTGGTGCATCTACACTATTGGAGATTAATGATGGAGCTGACAACAGTGATGTAATTACTTTTTTAGTTTACGAGATTTGCGAATTTTTTGCAAAGAGGTATTAGTTTAAAGGTATTGCGATGGTTAAGAATGCCTCACGGGTAATTAAAGAATGGGGTGCTTACATCAACAATACAACGAACATGCTCAGATACTTAATAGATTTGATGCTTACAAGAGACATTGCTAGAAGGTATTCAATAGCTTAATTGAATAGTAACGATAGAATGACATTGTGACTTGACCTAGCTTTACCTCGCCGATGGTGTCTGTATAATACATAAGTAACGTTTGAAAAGTATTGTCAATCTAAAGAGAAATAGCTGAAGTGTTTTGAGGGGGATGAGTTGCAGGGGGGGTTGAGTTGCACGAGGGTTCAGCGAAAGGGGCTACAGTTACACGAGGGTTTCGGTTATACCGGGGTTCAGTTACCCGGGGGGCTCAGTTGCACGGGCGTTGAGTTAACGGAGGTCTGAGTGCCACAAGAGTAATAGTTTTATTTACAATTCATATTAGTAAGAGAATTGTATTAAAAGAGAATTGTTTTTATTTGCAAGGATATTAGTAGAGGAAAAAAAATGGGCGGTGCATTTATATTATTGGAGATTAATGATGGAGCTAACAACAGTGATGTAATTACTTTTTTAGTTTACGAGATTGGCGAATTTTTTTGTTAAGATTTATTAGATTAATTTATTTTTGTTTTCTAAGAAGTACTAACGTCGCATTATCGTGTTTATTTGTTTTTTTTTCTGGTGTGACCGTATCGCCCCATATATACGATAAAATGGAGATAGGCCAAGTTAAAATATAAATAATACTCACTCGTTTCAATGTTCAGTGATATAATTATTTGAATTACAACTAATCCCCCCCCTATGTTCATTTTTTTCCCAAGTTCACCTGATTAAAAGTTTGATATGGCCATATTTATTCAAAAAAGGCCATAGGCACTTGAAAACCTACACGCAAACTTACGCCTGAAGCATAGATATGTGTGTAGGTTTTCAAGTAATTGGATTACCAGGGTCATTTAATACCGGTCCTATTAAGGACAAGTTTTTCTGACGTAGATTTCTAGTTCATGATATACAAGTTGTTTTTTTTTAGGTTAAATACGTGGTCATTAATCTGTAAGTTGATTATTAGGGTTTTTTTTTTAAAATTTGCTATTAGTTTAATGGGTTTAATTAATAGAAAGAGTAATTTTTTTTAAAAGGGTAATTACTTCTTTAGTTTATGAGATTTGCGAATTTTTTGCGAAAAGGTATTTGCGTAAAGGTATTGCGATGGTTAAGAATGCCTCACGGGTGAAACTCCCCTTTTTTGAAAATCGGGCTCCCTGTTTTCAAAACCCCTTTTTCTTCTGAGGCTTGGAGCATTTGGTGGCTAGATATTAAACGTAATGAAATTTATATAATTGCAATCTGCATAAAAACCCAATTCCTGTCAATTGTTATCAAAATTCCATTTTTGAAGTTTCGCTTACTATTGAGTCGTATCCCCCAACGCCACCTATGAAAAGATTCTTTTAAAAGAAACACTTCAAATTGAAAAATAGAATCCATAAGCAAATAATCTTAACAAAGTTTAATCTCTTCCAAAAGAAACTTAAAAAGTAAACATAGTCAACCCATTTCTCACTGGCAAATTCCTACGATATTTTTGAGTATATAAAAAATATAATTTACCATTCATGTTAAACTTTTATTGAACAAATATTAGATACATCTACTTCACTTATACAAGTAGAATTATCAGGCAAGATTTCTGTCTCAAGAGGCTTATCTGATATTAGAATACGGTTTTTTAGAATGCGCAATTGAAGATGTATCGCTTCCGGAACTTATTTTTAGTCTCAGGTTCTTTACAGGGCTTCTGTCTTCTTCATTAGTATCTATCTTTCCTTTTTCAACCGACTACTTCGTTTCCGTAGCCTCAGAGTTTCTAAGTTTTCTTTTCAGCTTTTGCTGGGTCTTCCGGGTTTTCTTTTCTACTTTTCCTATAAGTGCTTCATCTTTCATATCAAGTGGAATTTCCTTCTTTGGTTCGCTTATTTCACACTTGGAATGAAAGTCCAATTCGTCATAACGAGGATGTAAAGATCCTGATGCCAGCAGAGCATAGGACTTTAACTCACTTTCTGTTAGTTTGTTTATCACTATTGTAGAGGACTTCAATTGTCTCCGAATTCCAGGTATTTCAGTGAGCCTAATGAAACATCTTTCTGTCATTTTTTTTATTTCCTGAAATGGAAACAGAGATCATTAAAATATTGATCTTTTTTCTGCATTGGCAAAAAATATTGCATTCAAAATTCTTTACAGTCTCATGAAATGTAATTAAACAAATATAAAAGATTTTTCAACTAAAGTAAGGAGCAAGTTTAAAACTCATAACAGATTGAAGCTACTTTGTATATAAGGGAGGGACCCCCAATTCTCTTTAAAAAATTTGGAAAAAAGTCAACTTCACAATAAAGAGTAAGGAGTTAAGGATGAGACAGACTTTCGATCTTTTACATAATTAAATAAATAAATAAAAAAAAAAAAACTTGCGAATATTTTCATTCTAACTTAACTTGTAGGAAATAATCAAAGCAAACTCAACACGAGCAAACCCCCTTATGTCTTCCCAATTTAATTTTCTTTCATATGAATACTTTTCATTTTAAACTTAAAATATGCTAAATTGTTGATTTTCATTCTAACTTAAACTTCACAATAAAGAGTAATGGGGTTAAGGATGAGACAGACTTTTGATCTTTTACATAATTAAATAAATAAATAAATAAAAAAAAAACTTGCGAATATTTTCGATCTAACTTAACTTGTAGGAAATAATCGAAGCAAACTCAAAACGAGCAAATCCCCTATGTCGTCACAATTTAATTTTCTTTCATATGAATACTTGTCATAATTTGGAAAAAAACAATTAGCTGGGATGTAAAATGGACACTTTTAGTGGGTTTTTGATACTTTTTTTAATTTGAAGGACATAGGGAAACTATTGAGTAAAAAAGGGCAACTTTTTGAAAAAAAAGGACACTTTTTGGTCATTTTCCAATATCAAAACCAAATGGCTTTATTTTATTCTTTTTTTTTTTGACTGCTATTAATTTGTACTTTACTTTTAGGCTTTGGTAACGGCTTACACACTCTTTCTGTCATTTTTTTATTTCCTGAAATGGAAACAGAGATTATTGAAATATTGATCTTTTTTCTTCATTTTCAAAAAATATATTGCATTCAAAATTCATTACAGTCTCATGAAATGTAAATTAACAAATATAAAAGATTTTTCAAGTAAAGTAAGGACCAAGTTTAAAACTCATAATCAATTGAAGCTACTTTGTTTATACGGGCGAGACACCCAATTTTCTTTTAAAAATTTGGAAAAAAGTCAACTTCACAATAAACAGTAAGGAGTTAAGGATGAGACAGACTTTTGATCTTTTACATAATTAAATAAATAAATAAATAAAAAAAAACTTGGGAATATTTTCATTCGAACTTAACTTGTAGGAAATAATCGAAGCAAACTCAAAACGAGCAAATCCCCTATGTCTTCCCAATTTAATTTTCTTTCATATGAATACTTTTCATTTTAAACTTAAAATATGCTAAATTCTCGATTTTCATTCTAACTTAAACTTCACAATAAAGAGTAAGGGGTTAAGGATGAGACAGACTTTTGATCTTTTACATAATTAAATAAATAAATAAATAAAAAAAAACTTGCGAATATTTTTTTACATAATTAAATAAATAAATAAATAAAAAAAAAACTTGCGAATATTTTCATTCTAACTTAACATTTTTAAAGAATTGGAACAAAATTTGAACTTAGCGTGAAAGGCGAGGTGTTGAGGAGGAGGGAACCCCCTCATATATATATTTCGTGCGTGCTCGACTCCTGGGGTTTATTATTTGAGAAGTTAACTTTAGTATTTTGTGGTTTTACGTGCCTGAAATCTTGAATTAGAATTTTTAATTAGCTGTTTAGGTTTTCAGACATAGTTTTTTAGATGTTCATGGGTATTCGGTTCCTGGAGGGTTTTATGACTCCTCCTCTCAATGAATTCAGATGGTTTTAGGACTCGTCCCCCTAGCCATAACTCCATTAAACGTTGAGGGATGATATAAAAGTTTGATGGAGTATTTTTCTACTTAACAACTACATCAATAACTTCCAAGATGATAGGACAGTATGACACAGAATTTATCAGTTACCGAGAGTTCAATGACACCTCCCCGCAATGACTTCCAAGAGTTTTATGACTCCTCCCCACAATGAATTCAGATGGTTTTAAGACTCATCTCACTAGTCAGAACTCCGTTCAACCTTGAGCGAATCTATAATAGTTTGATGAAGTACTTCTCTTCTTAACAACTACATTAATAGCCTCCAAGATGATAGGATTGGGGACTGTATGACACAGACTTTATCAGTTTGAGTAAATCATCTTGCGGTGTTAAATTCGAATGTACTTTTTTATTAATGCCCATGGATCTCGAATAAATCGACTGTTATCATTGGTTAGTGAACTCCAATCTCTATGGGAAGGAAAAGAGATTGGGGACTACAACATTACGTTGTATAAACAGACTGGGATTCTATGATAGAGTGATTACACCACTTAATAATACTGGTCAGGAACTGAGAAATGTCCAGGAGGAGGTCAGTGAAATTTGCAGCTTTTTCGGAGTTGAAGCACTCAACGTAAAGGGCAATGTACCTAAAGATAAAGTTTTAATTCAAAAGTGTGACCCTAGGACTCCACTTTTCAATCTAGAAGAGTTTAAGTGTCCTAAATTTGAGGGGGCTATCACCGTCCTGAAGACGAGGTTAGGTTCTTCGCACAGTGGATACCTAAGAACATACCTGATCATGATAAATCCATAAGACATGTTAAAAACTATTCTATATCATGGGACCATCGTTTGTGGATTTTTAATATTTAACTCTAATTACTATTTTTTTGTAAACATTTTTTTTTGTTTTTTTTTTTTTTTTTCTAAAAAAAAAAATCTTTTAATACATTTAATTAATAAATATCTTTAATGTTAGACCGTCCTTGTTTTTTTAGAATCGTTATATTGTAAGTAAGTAACAAAATCTTTCCTGAAGTCACCTCTTGGATACACATTGCAGAAACTTCATTTAAGAAACTATAAAAAAATTGGAAGTAAGTCATTAACAATTTCTTTCTTGAAATCACCTCTTGGATACACAATACAGAAATTTTCATGAAAGAAATAATGAAAAAATTGTAAGTAAGTAGCAAATTCTTTCTTGAATTCACCTGCAGTATAAACAGAAAATTAGTTAAATAAACTATGACAAAATTCCGATTAAGTAAAATTCTAATTATTTTTTGCGTTAATTGGGTGTACGATTTATAAATTTAATTCAATAAATTTTTAGAAATTCGCAAGTAAGTAACTTTTTTTCTATGTATCACAAACAATTTTCACTTAGATAAATGATGTAGAAATTTAATTCAAGAAATTATTAAAAAAATCTCAGTAAGTAACAACTTCTTTCTCGAAGTCAACTCTTGGATACGCAATATGCAAATTTCATTAAAGAAATTATGAAAATATATGTAAATAAGTAACAAACTCTTTATTGATTTAACCTCTTGGATATACAGTACAGATACTTCATTCAATAAATTATGAAAAAATCGTAAGTAAGTAACTTTTTTTCTCTTTATACCAAGCAATTTTAACTTACCTAAGTGAAGTAGAAATTTCATTCAAGAAATTATTAAAATATTCTCAGTAGTTAACAATTTCTTTCTTGAAGTCAACTCTTGGATACACAATTTCATTAGAGAAATTATGAAAAAATTGTAACTAAGTAGCAAATTCTTTCCTGAATTAATATGATGGATTGGATATAGAGTACGGATACTACCTTCAAGAAATTATGAAAAAATCGAAAGTAAGTATGTATTTTTTTTCTCTTTATCACAAACACTTTTCACATAGCTACAGGATGTATAAATTTAATTCAAGAAACTATTATGAAATTCTCAGTAAGAAACAATTTCTTTCTTGAAGTCAACTCTTGGATACACAATTTCATTCAAGAAATTATGAAAAAATTTTAACTAAGTAGCAAATTCGTTCTTGAATTCACACGTTCGATTAACAAAAATACATTTCGTTCAAGAAATTCAAATACATTTCGTTCAAGAAATTATGACAAAATTCTAAGTAAGTAACAAACTCTTTAATGTTTTCATGAGTTAGATATACGATGTAGAAATTAAATTCAAGAAATTATGAAAAAAATTCTCAGTAAGTAACAGGATCTTTTTTGAATTCAACTCGTTGATATTCATTAAGGAAAGTTCATCAAAGAAATTATGAGAATATTTGTAATTAAGTAACAGACTCTTTATTCATTTCATATCTTGGATACTTCATTCGCGAAATTATGAGAAAGTCGCAAGCAAGTAACCTTTTTTTCTCTTTATCACAAAAAATTTTCACTTAGCAACATGATTTAGAAATTTAATTCAAGAAATTATTAAAAAATTATTCTTAATCAGAAAAGTCCTTCCGTAATTAAACTATTTTGTGTACTAGGTAAGTCCATAAATACTGAAAAAAAATTTTTTCTAATTATAAATTTAGCTTTTTAATTCAAACGTTGGATTAGAAGTAATAAATTTAATTAAATAAACTATGACTAAATTATAAGTAAGTATTGTTACTTAACAAACTCTTTATTTTTTATTTCTTTAATTAACATGCTCTATTAACAAAAATACATTTCTTTCAAGAAATTATGACAAAATTATAAGTAAGTAACAAACTCTTTATTGTTTACATGACTTAGATGCACGATGTAGAAATTTAATTCAAGAAATTATGAAAAAATCGCAAGTAAGTAACTTTTTTTCTCTTTATCACAAACAATTTTCACTTAGCTAAATATTTTATATCAACATGCAAAGTCGACATAGCTTTATTTCATTTTTTAAGGTTCATTTAGACGAGGTTACGTGCGCGCACGTACGTTTTCAGCCAGACTGGTTTTATAGACAACACCCATTTTTAGGGACCAATCAGAGACAGCGGAGGTTGCTCAATATACAATAACTTGATTGGTGATTGGTTACACACCACGAATGTGCATACATAGTGAGAGAGACATGCAAAGTCGACATAGCTTTATTTCATTTTTTTAAGTTTAATTTAGACGAGGTTCCGTGCGCGCACGTAACCTCGTCTAAATTAACCTTAAAAAAATGAAATAAAGCAATGAAAAAAAAGTTATGAAAAAATAAAAAAATGAAAAAAAGTTACTTACTTGCGATTTTTTCATAATTTCTTGAATTAAATTTATACATCGTGCATCTAAGTCATGTAAACAACAAAGAGTTTTTTACTTACTCAGAATTTTGTCATAGTTTCTTGAACGAAATGTCTTTGCTTATCAAGCATTTGAATTCAAGAAAGAATTTGCCACTTATTCACAATTTTTTCATAATTTCTTTCATAAAATTTCTGTATTGTGTATCAAAGAGCTAATTTCAAGAAGGAATTTGTTACTTAATTACTTACAATTTTTTCATAGTTTCTTAAATGAAGTTTCTACATTGTGTATACAAGAGGTTAATTAATTGAGTATTTTTTCCAGTTATTAAAATTGAAATTTTAAAAAGACAAATGTCGGTTAACTATTAAAGTATTTTTTTGATTAAACTTTTTAAAATATTTTTTTTTTTTAGAAAGAAAAAAAAAAACAACAACAAATTTTAGCATAAAAATATTACTTAGCGTTTCCGCTTAAACATCCACAAACTCTGGGCCCATTATGTGTAATAGTTTTTATCATGTCTGATATATTTATCATGATCAGTTATGTTCTTAAGTGTCCACTCTGCAAAGATCTGAAACTCGTATTGAGGACGGGGATAGCCCACCTCAAATTTAGGACACTTAAACTCTTCTAGATTGAAAAGTGGAATTCTAGAGTCACCCTTTTGAATTAAAACTTTATCTGTAGGTACATTGCCCTTTACGTAGAGTGCTCCAACTCTGAAAAAGCTGCAAATTTCACTGACCTCCTCCTGGACATTTGTCAGTTCCTGAACATCATTATTAAGTGGTGTAATCACTCTTTCATAGAATCCCAGTCTGTTTATACAACGTAATTTAGTAGTCCACAAGCTTTTTTCATTCCCATAGAGATTGGAGTTCAATAACCAATGATAACAGTCGATTTATTCGAGATCCATAGGCCTTAATAAAAAAGTAAATTCGAGTATAACACCGCAAGATTATTTACTAAAACTGATAAATTCGGTGTCATGCAGTCCCCAGTCCTATCATCTTGGAGGCTATTAATGTAGTTGTTAAGTAAAAAAATACTTCATCAAACTTTTATACCCTCGTTCTTAGCTGAATTGACTTATTAAAACGTGGAAGATTCCTAGCTCACACTGAAGACATTGCGGGAGAGAGTCTTTGGTCTCGTTATTTAAATTGCGGGGAGGAGTACATCACCTTTCGGCCACGGGTCAAAACTGTGTAACGAAGCTCTATAATCTTTGAAGCATCAGATATAGTTTTTGAGCCTAAAAATAATCAATCAAACTTTTATATCCTCGATCAAGGTTGAATGGAGTTATGGCTAGGGGGACGAGTCCTAAAACCATCTGAATTCATTGAGAGGAGGAGTCATAAAACCCTCCAGGAACCGAAAACCCATGAACATCTGAAAAACTATGTCTGAAAACCTAAACAGATAATTAAAAATTCTAATTCAAGATTTCAGGCACGTAAAACCACAAAATACTAAAGTTAACTTCTCAAATAATAAACCCCAGGAGTCGAGCACGCACGAAATATATATATGAGGGGGTTCCCTCCTCCTCAACACCTCGCCTTTCACGCTAAGTTCAAATTTTGTTCCAATTCTTTAAAAATGTTAAGTTAGAATGAAAATATTCGCAAGTTTTTTTTTTATTTATTTATTTATTTAATTATGTAAAAAAATATTCGGAAGTTTTTTTTTATTTATTTATTTATTTAATTATGTAAAAGATCAAAAGTCTGTCTCATCCTTAACCCCATTACTCTTTATTGTGAAGTTTAAGTTAGAATAAAAATCAAGAATTTAGCATATTTTAAGTTTAAAATGAAAAGTATTCATATGAAAGAAAATTAAATTGGGGATACATAGGGGATTTTCTCGTTTTGAGTTTTCTTTGATTATTTCCTACAAGTTAAGTTCGAATGAAAATAGTCCCAAGTTTTTTTTTTATTTATTTATTTATTTAATTATGTATAAGATCAAAAGTTTGTCTCATCCTTAAATCCTTACTCTTTATTGTGAAGTTGGCTTTTTTCCAAATTTTTTAAAGAAAATTGGGGGTCCCTCCCTTATATACAAAGTAGCTTCAATCTGTTATGAGTTTTAAACTTGCTCCTTTCTTTAGTTGAAAAATCTTTTATATTTGTTTAATTGCATTTCATGAGACTGTAAAGAATTTTGAATGCAATATTTTTTGCCAATGCAGAAAAAAGATCAATATTTCAATGATCTCTGTTTCCATTTCAGGAAATAAAAAAATGACAGAAAGAGTGTGTAAGCCGTTACCAAAGCCTAAAAGTAAAGTACAAATTAAAAGCAGTCAAAAAAAAAGAAGAAAATAAAGCCATTTGGTTTTGATTTCGGAAAATGACCAAAAAGTGTCCTTTTTTTTCAAAAAGTTGCCTTTTTTGACTCAATAGTGTCCCTGTGTCCTTCAAAGTAAAAAAAGTATCCAAAAGCCACTAAAAGTGTCCATTTGGCATCCCAGCTAATTGGTTTTTTCCAAATTATGACAAGTATTCATATGAAAGAAATTAAATTGGGTAGACATAGGGGATTTGCTCGTTTTGAGTTTGCTTCGATTATTTCCTACAAGTTGCGTTAGAATGAAAATATTCGCAAGTTTTTTTTTTATTTATTTATTTATATAATTATTTAAAAGATCTAAAGTCTGTACTATCCTTAACCCCTTAATCTGTATTTTGTAGTTTAATATAGAATGAAAAGCGTAAATTTAGTATATATATAGATTAAAATTAATAGTTTTCATATTAAAGAAAATTAGATTTTGGTGACGAAATGTGTTTGATCGTTGTGAGTTTGATTTTAATATTTCATACGAGTTAATTTCTAATGAAAATACTCGCAAGTTTTTTTTTTTTTTTATTTATTTATTTAATTATGTAAAAGATCGAAAGTCTGTCTCATCATTAACTCCTTACTCTTTATTGTGAAGTTGGCTTTTCTTCCAAATTTTAAAATAAATTTGGGGGTCCCTCCCTTATATACAAAGTAGCTTCAATTTGTTATGAGTTTTAAACTTGATCTTTACTTTACTTGAAAAATCTTTTATATTTGTTTAATTACACTTCATGAGACTGTAATGACTTTTGAATGAAATATTTTTTTCAAATGAATAAAAAAGATAAATATTTAAATTATATCTGTTTCCATTTCAGGAAATAAAAAAAATGACAGAAAGATGTTTCATTAGCCTCGCTGAAATACCTGGAATTCGGAGACACTTGAAGTCCTCTACAATAGTGATAAACAAACTAACAGAAAGTGAGTTAAAGTCCTATGCTCTGCTGGCAACAGGATCTTTACATCCTCGTTATGACGAATTGGACTTTCATTCCAAGTGTGAAATAAGCGAACCAAAGAAGGAAATTCCACTTGATATGAAAGATGAAGCACTTATAGGAAAAGTAGAAAAGAAAACCCGGAAAACCCAGCAAAAGCTGAAAAGAAAACTTAGAAACTCTGAGGCTACGGAAACGAAGTAGTCGGTTGAAAAAGGAAAGATAGATGCTAATGAAGAAGACAGAAGCCCTGTAAAGAACCTGAGACTAAAAATAAGTTCCAGAAGCAAAACATCTTCAATGGCGCATTCTAAGAAACCGTATTCTAATATCGGATAAACCTCTTGAGACAGAAATCTTGCCTGATAATTCTACTTGTATAAGTGAAGTAGATTTGTCTAATATTTGTTCAATTAAAGTTTAACATGAATGGGAAATTATATTTTTTATATACTCAAAAATATCGTAGGAATTTGGCAGTGAGAAATGCCAAATTGGATGACTTTGTTTACTTTTTAAGTTTCTTTTGTAAGAGATTAAACTTTGTTAAGATTATTTGCTTATGGTTTCTTTTTTCAATTTGAAGTGTTTCTTTTAAAAGAATCTTTTCATAGGTGGCGTTGGTGGATACGACCCAATAGTAAGCGAAACTTCAAAAATGGAATTTTGATAACAATTGACAGGAATTGGGTTTTTATGCGGATTGCAATTATATAAATTTCATTACGTTTAATATCTAGCCACCAAATGCTCCAAGCCTCAGAAGAAAAAGGGATTTTGAAAACAGGGAGCCCGATTTTCGAAAAAGGGAGTTTCACCCGTGAGGCATTCTTAACCATCGCAATACCTTTACGCAAATACCTTTTCGCAAAAAATTCGCAAATCTCATAAACTAAAGAAGTAATTACCCTTTTCAAAAACAATACTCGTTCTATTAATGAAACCCATGAAACGAATAGCCAAGTTTAAAAAAAAACCCTACTAATCAACTTACAGATGAGTGACCATTGATTTAACATAAAAAAAAAAAACCTGTATATCATGAACTAGAAATCTACGTCAAAAAAACTTGTCCTTAATAGAACCGGCATTAAATGAGCCTGGTAACCCAATAACTTGAAAATCTACACACATATCTATGCCTCAGGCGTAAGTTTGCGTGTAGGTTTTCAAGTGCCTATGGCCTTTTTTGAATAAATATGGCCATTTCAAACTTTTAATCCGGTGACCTTGGGAAAAAAATTAACCTAGGAGGGGGCTTAGTTGCCGTCCAAATCCTTAGGTCACTTAAAAAGGACACTAGAACGTTTAATTTCTATTTGAACGAGGCCTCTCTCAATATTCTAGGACATCTGGGTTTATATAGTAACCCCTGAAAAAAAAAACAAATAAACACGCTAATTACCCGTGAGGCATTCTTAACCATCGCAATACCTTTACGCTAATAACTCTTCACCAAAAAATTTGCAAATCTCGTAAACTAAAAAAGTAATTACATCACTGTGGTTAGCTCCATCATTAATCTCCAATAATGTAAATGCACCGCCAATTTTTTTCCTCTACTAATATCCTTGCAAATAAAAACTATTGTCTTTTAATTCAAGTATCTTACTAATATGAATTGTAAAGAAAACTATTACTCTTTTGGACCTCAATTCTCATTTAACTCACCCCCCGTGCAACTGAACCTCCCGGGGAACTGACCCCCTGTATAACCGAACCCTTCGTGCATCTGTAACCCCTTTAGCTGACCCCGCGTGCAACTCAACCCCCCCTGCACCGCATCCCCCTCACAACACTTCCGCTCTTTCTTTTTAGATTGACAATACTTTTCAAACGTTACTTATGTATTATACAGACCACATCGGCGAGGTAAATCTAGGTCAAGTCACAATGTCATTCTATCGTTACTTTTCAATTAAGCTATTGAATACCTTCTAGCAATGTCTCTTGTAAGCATCAAATCTATTAAGTATCTGAGCATGTTCTTTGTATTGTTGATGAAAGCACCCCATTCTTTAATTACCCGTGAGGCATTCTTAACCATCGCAATACCTTTACACTAATACCTCTTCGCAAAAATTTCGCAAATCTCGTAAACTAAAGAAGTAATTACATCACTGTTGTTAGCCCCAACATTAATCTCCAATAATGTAAATGCACCACTAAATTTTTTTCCTCTACTAATATCCTTGAAAATAAAAACTATTCTCGTTGAATTAAATTCTCTTACTAACATGAATTATAAAGAAAACTATCTTGAATATATAAAAAAAATAATTGACATCTAAAAAGATACACCGGTTTTTTCGACACGGATTTAACCTAAAAAAAAACTTGTATATCATGAAATAGAAATTCAGTTAATTGTGTCAGAAAAAACTTGATTATACCCAACCTGTTTGGTACGGGCGCGTACGCAAAGTATATAGCTTCAAGCAAATTCTATATGATATTTCAAATTACTATAGCTTCTATAGAAATGGTACCTCTTTGCAAATGACCCTGGTAACCCGATTACTTTCAACCATACACACATATCTATGCCTCAGGCGTATGGTTTGCGTTTAGGTTTTTAACCTTTATATGACTTACTACTGCCCTTGTGTTAAAAATGGTTCAAACATCAGATGACAAAAACTCCGGGGTTGACACATCACCCCAGAGCCCAGGGGCAGGTGTTGTAAGTTATGCCCAAGGGACATATAAAGTTTTTATGGAAGGGGTTGTCGGATAGAATTCAAAGGGGGCTCATTTAATTGAAAATTGAAAGTTCTAGTTCCCTTTTTAAGAGTCAAAAGTGAACAGAGGGCAACAAGACGCCCCCCTACACCCTCTTTTCCCCAAGTATATCCGATAAAAAATTTTGAGATAGCCAATTTGTTCAAAATAGTTCAAAGATCAGATAACAGAAACTTCAGGGTCAACACACACCCGAGAGTCCAGGGGCAAGTGCTGTAAGCTATGCCCCGGGGGCCTATGAGGTTTTTATGGAGGGGGTCGTCGTATAAACTTTGGAGGAGGGCTCATTCAATTGGGAACTGAAAGTTCTATTTCCCTGTTTAAGAGTCAAAAGTGACAGGAGGGCAACTAGTCCCCTCCCTCACACCCTCATTTCCCAAAATCTATCCGATTGAATTTTTGAGATAGCTATCTTGTTCAAAATAGACCAAGGATCACATAAAAAAACTCCAGGGTTGAAGCACCCCTCCCCACCCTAAAAACAACTTATAAATGATATTGTATTCTTAAGATCATGGGAGCTGACAGTAGGGAGGGGTAAGAAGGCACAGGAAGAATACATGTGCTGCCATCTATAATTGAGTCTAACGCTTACAGGTTATAATTTATTCAAGGATTATTGATCCACTAACGGGCCAATGACACCTTTTTCAAGGTCAATTTATTTGTTGTTTCTAAGTGTATTGACTCCGGGACGAAGTTTGCACATGCGCATTGAATTCTAACGGGGGAATGTATTGATCGAGTCTAACGGGACAGGATCACGGGCCTCTTTCCAAGCCAATCAGGAAATTTACGAAAGGTTTCCCATTACATCACAATTCGCCCTTGAGATTTTGTTTTAACGGACATAAGCTGTGGCTTAATTATCATACAACTTTAAGACACCATGGATAAAGCATTGAATATTGATGAGTTGGAAACTTTGCCTACATTGATTTATAATGTGAGTTTTGTGTGGTAAATTTTCTTAGTTTATTTCCAAATAAATCATTTTAGAGGTCCTCCTCCTGTAAATTCAAATTCAGGGTTTACCCCCCCCCATTACAAATCACCACTATGTGATGTTTATACTCGATAGAAAGCGTAAAATACACTCTTTTTTACCATGTAACCCCCCCTCCCCCCTGTTTACGACTTTAATTCTTTCATTGGAAATAATTCTGTTTTTGATAAATTTATTCTTTCTGTATCCTACCTAAAATAGACAGCCAACTTTCTGTCAACCCGTAGCTATTAATATACTGTTTCCATTTAAGCCGCTAACTGGACTTAAACATTTCCGCTAAGATTTAAATACGGATAATTATTGATATCTGTCAAGTGCATCCTGCTTCTTAATTCGCGTGAATTGCGATAGCGGCTTCACCAAAGGTTTCGCTGTTAGAGTGCATATTTTTCCTTTTTTCTAGCTTTCTTTCGATTAAGTGTCTTTTATATTCTCAGTGGGAGAGGGGGTGAAAACTATGGTTTTTAACTTTGATAGTATTAGGATAGAAAGCAAAGTCTTTAGGAGTTACATGAAGACTATATTATGCGTAAATTAGCTAGCATTTTTTAACCTATGATTGCAAATTTTAGGCCTATAAGCTGTTGGGTTAACCATCTTTTTTTATCTAATTTAAAGTCTATATCTAAATACCCTCTGTTTCTTGAGCTTATAACATTTCTAACTGTCGCAAATTTTTACTTTTTGCTTTACTGAAATGTGGGGAGGGGCTTAAATAGCAACGAAGACCACACTGCCTTTCCATCATAAACAAATAAGTAGAACAACAGGGACATTTTTATACAGTCGCGTTCCACTGTCTTGTATAAAAATTTCCCTGTTGTTCTACTTATTTGTTTATGGGGAGGGGTTTCTTTGAGATAAATGCTTTCTAGACAAAATTATACTTGACAATAAATTCTGGTTAGGAGCGGGGGTACTAATTTTTCTTCTGTAAAAAGGGGATTCGTTATTCCATATTAAATGAGTGCATATTATTCCTTTTTTCTAGCTTTCTTTCGATAAAGTGTCTTTTATATTCTCAGTGGGAGAGGGGATGAAAACTATGGTTTTTAACTTAGGCTAGAAAGCAAATTCTTTAGGAGTTGCATGAAGACTATATTATGTGTAAATTAGCTAGCATTTTTTAACCTATGATTGCAAATTTTAGGCCTATAAGCTGTTGGGTTAACGATCTTTTTTATCTAATTTAAAGCCTATATCTAAATACCCTCTGTTTCTTGAGCTTATAACATTTCTAAGTGTCGCAAATTTTTACTTTTTGCTTTACTGAAATGTGGGGAGGGGCTTCTTTGAGATAAATGCTTTCTAGACAAAATTATGCTTGACAATAAATTCTTGTTAGGAGCGGGGGTACTAATTTTTCTTCTGTAAAAAGGGGAATTGTTTTTTTTATTCTAAATTTTTTCTTCTTTTAAGGACAATTTTGAAGAAAACGTACCTCCCCCTCAAAAGAGAGATAAGGCTAATGGCGCTACTCCAATGCAACAACTGGAGATAGCTGAACCGTCCAGGGCCATGCTTTACCATCCCCCTGTGTCTTCCATGCAAACAGCAATACAGTCTGGTCAAAAGCCGAAAAGAGAATGGGTGGCTGCTCACAGGATGATGAACCCCGCTGGCTAATCTGTGAAAGTCAGTGACATCACCGCCGCCACCACACCTATGCAAGCCACTGATACTGCTGCCCCAATTACACAAGTGTGTGATGTCACCCCGCTACCAGGACCATCTGGCACACAAGTCCAGCCGGAATATGGGAATGTAAGCATTTTTACCTCTACTTTCTATCTGCTTATAGAAATATCTAGCGATTTCTTCCAACTTTTTTAAGCCTTTCATTTCATCATTTTTCAACACAGTAAAAGTGTGTCAGAAATATTAAAAGTAAATATAGCGTTCTCCCTTTTGAATCATTTCAAGTGCATGCATTCTCTTAAATTAGGTTAACGAAGCCAAAAAAGGCACTATATTCCGGTCATAATTTCCCATAATAAATAGCAAAATCTTTGCGATATAAACTGCTTTATTAACGAATGCTTCACCTTGCTTCTACAAATATCATAAACACAATTTTCTATCAGAATGAATTGTGTATCATAAGAAGATAGGCTATCCATTTCAAATCAAGTAAAGACCCCGGTTTTTTTCAAGCAGATAGAGTATTAATATGAAGTTTTTTGAGGGGTTGTTTGAACAAAATCAAAACCTACTATGTCATCTTTTAGATTGTAAATATCTTATATTAAGTTGGAACTTTCAGAATATATAGAGTAGGGAACAGTGAATTAACCAAATGCTACTTTGTGCATACTGCTACTACTACTAAGTGCGTTTTAAATAATACGTAAATAATAATCCAATTTGAAAAAATAGGGTGATTTATACACTTTGAAAATAAGCTATTTTCTTTTATATGTTGCATTGGTTCCATATTCGCCATCTCCACCCTGCTTGTCAGTTGGAGAAGAAGACGCGCCTGTGGAGTTCATTTGCAACAATTCACCATGGAATGGTATCGTTAACGAAATTCATGTCAATATTGACGATTTTTAATTGATTATCTTAATGTAGATAGTAGCGCAGTTGAGCAGGGAGACTTACCTTTGCTAAGTCCAAACACCTTGCAGCTTTTAGACGATTTTACAAATGATTAACAGGAAACCCCCCTGAGTACATGAACACACTTCAAACTAATGAAATGGCTTCAAACAACCCTATTATTGAACGATGTGGGGGAGGGGGGGTGATAAGATACACGAGGGGGAGGAGAAGGGTGACAATACCCAATCTATGGCTTTTCCTGACTTTCAGCTCTCAAATTCAATTTTAAATACGATAGTTGTTTACACCGCGACTTTTGAGAATCCTTTTAATTCGCTTAGGGGGGGGGTAATCTTGTATTTGACCCTATAGAAATTGTCCATATATATGTAGGTAGAAGTCGTGCACTCTTAGAAAACCAGATTCAGTTGTGGGGTGGTAGGGTTCAATTAAGGTTTCAATTGTTTTAAGGGTATTCTATTCAAATGAGGGTAAAAGCGAGGTTTCTGATCATTAAGTACATACCGAGATGCAAGTTGTCTATCCACATTTAGATAGTTATGAAACAGTTTTTATGGATTGGATAAACCACATTATTACGCATCTCGAAAATTATAGCGGAAATGGGAGTGGGTCTGTGGTTTTATTTGTTGGAAATTTAAGCGTTAATATTTGTAAATTTAAAAAAGATTTTATTTTAAGGGGGGCAGGTGGGGCGGGGGATAGGTCTATAGTTTTAAAATATAATCTGGATTTAGAGGGTTGCAAAGGTGTTCAGCGAATCTGTTTTGAAACAGGTCAAAAGTGTTTCATGTACGCTTTCCACATATCAGCTTACCAAACTTTATTATGTGAAGCCACAAAGAAAAATTTAGAATACTGGGCTGTACATGGGAAGGTAGGGTCTTATTTTCCCACTGTAGATTTCACTTGTTTAGAGGGAAAATATCCAGTAACGCTCAGGTCCATTGATATTTTTGAAAGGGCCAATGCCCATTTAAATATCGGCGTTACTGTGGTTTTATATGAAACTGAATTTGAGGATGGGGTTCGTTCTAAGAAGAAGGGGGTAGTTTTCCCAGTAAGGGGCCCGTCAATTGAATTGGTGAAGCACTTGGTTTGGTTGTTGTACACACCACCTAGTGACTCAAATGCAATTGGCCATTTTAACCCAATTAGAGACATCAGTAGAGTTCTGGGGGAGGGAAATAACAAGGGGACTGGTTTCTACTGTCCAACATGCCTGCCTCGATTTCATAGCGATTTAAAACTAAGGAATCATATGAAGTATTGTAGACGGCATGGCTACCATTCAGTGGAAACGGTTTCAGGTGATAGGGCCATTTTACGTTTTAAAAATTTTCAAAATACCCTCCTCCAAAGCAATAAATTCTCTTTGGATTTAGAAGCAAAGCTAGTGGAAGTGAACGATCCTCGACTACTGAATCGAATCAAAGAACATCGAGCCATTGCAGTTTCCTACACCCACGCACAAAGAGACAGTTCTAACACTATGCAGTTGTTAGAAATAGTTGAAACGTTGGATGAGGGTGAGTGCATGGTCAAGGCACTGATCAAATTAATTGGCACTGCAAATGACGCTATTTCTCGTTTGAGAAATACCCATTACCCAATGTTATTGTCTGCAGAGGATCGTCTCACGATTAAAAATAAGAAAATATTCTGGGTTTGTAAGGGGGAGTTTGAAGAGGGGGATAAGGGGAAAGGGACTAGGGGGAAAAGACGAGGAAGGGGAAAGTCGGAGATCATGATCACTTGTGGCAGGATATATCAACTGGGGGTAGTAATTTTAGAGGGTTAGCACATCAATCATGCAATGTGAATGTGAGCCAGCAGTTTTTATTCCGATTTTCATTCACAACGCAAATTATGATTTAAAATTTATTTTACCGACTTTGGCACGTATGCACAGGGAGGGAGGGGGAGTAGTTAGTCCATGGGTAAACAATTCATTTACCTATAATATTATCCCCAAATCAGCAGAGAAGCTAGTGCTCCTCCAGTTGAAAGGGCAGGTAGTGAATAACGGGCATACGTGCCTGAATAAAACTAGGTTTTTACATTCCTTTAGTTTTTTCCCCAAGGCATTGATTCAATTAATTCAAGTGCAGAAAAGTGACAATTTTGATAGTTTTCCTTTGCTTAAACAGCAATTTCCAGACAGTGAAATGTATTACCTATTGACCTGTAAAGGTGTATATGCATACGACTATTACTGTTCTGGCGCTCACTTAAGTGAGGTGAAACTACCTCCAGTTGAAGCTTTCTTTAATTCACTCACCAACAGTGAATGCACTGCCGAAGAATATGAATTTGCCAAGAAGGTCTGGGCTAAGGGTAATTATAAAAATGGGTGGGATTATTGTAGACTGTACTTGGCCAGTGACGTTTTAACTCTGTTAGATATTATCTGTAAAAACACATATCAAATCTATTCAGAGTTTGGACTAGATATAGGATATTATTTTTCCACACCACATTTGGTGATGGACTTGATTTTAAAAATCAGTAGGGAGGAAATAGGGTTTATAACTGATGTAGATCAACACGTTTTTGTAGAAAGATCAATGAGAGGTGGGTATTTTTTTCATGGAGATCGCGTTTCGACAACAGATCCAAGCGGGCAAGACACTGGTGTAAAGTCAAATGCAGTTTTCCTTGATATGAACTCATTGTATCCCTCAGAAAATGTCTCACTACTCTTTGCCGTGTGGGAAAAATAAATGGCTTGAAAATCCTTGTGAGTTCCCCGACATTAACACCGTTGAGGACAATGGGCCACAAGGACGGTTCTTTGAAATTGACGGACACAATCCGTTGGCGCTTCATGAATCAGTCAGAGATTTTGTTTTCCCCTGTATCAATCGACCAGTGACCAGAACTCACTGAGCTCATAAAATCGATCATTGGTTGAGGATATGGGGATGCATTGGACCCCCTCTAAGCAAAAACTGATTGCGGATCTGGACCCTAAAGAAAATATCGTTGTTCACCATGTGCTTTTGCGCTGGATGGTGAACAATGGTTTCAAGATCACGAAAATGCATAGGGTCCTGCAATTCAGTCAAAAACCCTATTTAAAGAAGTTTATCGATACCTTTGTCGATAAACGCTCTCGGGAAAACAGTAAAGTAGAAAAGGAAATGTACAAGCTCATTCTAAATTCAGCGTTTGGCAAAATGTGTGAAAGTGGACGGAAAAGATCTCGTTGTGACGTCGTAACTGTCCCTCAAGAATGTGCACGAATTATTGCAGACCCCAATTTTACATCATTCACGAGCATAGAGACCATTTGGTTCTTCTACACAGGAAAAAGAGAAATGTGGTACTGAACAAGAATATAGCATGAGGTAGTTCAGTACTTGAAATTTCCAAAAAGCTCATGTTGTCGTTTTTTTACAATGTGTGCAAGGTACAATGGCCAAGGGAGGGGGAGGTTCAAGTTTACTATGGGGATACAGATTATTTGCTGTTAAAAGTAAAAAACGGGGATTTATTGGGGGATTTAGAAAATGGGGAACACATCAGCTCGCGGATGGATTTCACTAACTTGAATCCGTCCCTCTACACCGAGTTGGCGAAACGTCAGGCCCCCAATCAACAACTCATGTTAAAATCAGAGACGGGGAGTGATTTGATATCCATTGAGGTGTTCCGGGTCCTAAAGTTTATTGTGTTGAAACTCATAACAGGGTTATAAAGCAGGCGTGTAAAGGGGTGCCTACACATTTTGTAAAGAGCAATTTCAACATGAGTGTCTACAGAGACTGTGTAGAGAGTAGCCTAGTGCCGAGAGCACAAGTGCTTGCAACTCCCTCTCTACAGTATAAAAATTATACTGTTAGAGTGGAAAAAAATGCAATGTCATGTATATCTGACAAAGTCTATGTGATTGAAAATGGTGTAAGTGTACTACCCCATGGCCACTATAGAATTTCAGACCGGGTTGAATGTATAGACTATCGCAACCAACTTGGTCTGGATAAATTAACCTAACCTAACCTGATAACCCAACCTTTCATCAATTAGCTTAAATGCTCTAACCTAACCTAACCATTCATGAATAACTTAAATGCTCAAACCTAACCTAACCTGCAGCAGTGACGGCGACTATTGTATACAGTTTTTCCATAGCGACCCCGGGGGTGGGGGGCCCCTTCCGTGGCCGGCCTTCGGCCTGCTGTTCCCCGGGGGGGGGAGGGGTATAAATTCATAGTTTTCAACTGTGCTATTTTAAGTTGTTTTTTATTTCAATAAGTGTTGTACAAATAGTGCTGTTGTACAAAAAAAATGAGTGTGTGCACAAATAGTGTTGGTGTTCTTACTGGACAAAAAGTGTTTTTTATGACAATAAGTGTTGTGGTTGTACATAAAGTGTTGTTCTTGTTGAACAAATTTTTTTTGATAATAAATATTGTTCTTGTTGAACAAAAAAAGTGAAAAAAATGTTGTTGTTAATAAATGTTGTTCTTCTTGAACAGAAAAGTGTTTTTATGTTAATAAATATTATTGTTGTTGTTGTTAATAAATATTATTGTTATTTATGTTGAACAAATAGAGTTTTTGTTTTTGTTGAACAAGTGTTTTTGTTCAATAAATGTTGTTCTTGTTGAACAGAAAAGTGTTATTATGTTAATGAATGAATGAAATCTTGTTTTTGTTGTTCTTGTTAACGTACTAGATAGATCTATGGGGAAATTATTACTACTACTTATTCATTGGACAAGTATGGTTTACAGTTAGTTGTAGTCTGACTGTTGTCAATAGCAGCAGCAGTATGTATCAATTTAAGACATCATTCATGTCGTTTCTGTGTGGCCCATCAATGTCGGGGAAAACGACACTTTTAGCTAAAATAATTCAAAATTGTAATAAAATGTTTTCGGAAAAACCAAAGAAAATTTGTTATTGCTATAGTATTTGGCAAGAGTCCTATGATCAAATAAAAGCTATTGCCACATCCATACCAATACAATTCATACGGGGACTTGATGTTTTCAATAGTATTGAACCAAACTCGTGGCTGATTATTGATGATTTGGCTGAATCAATTGAACAGTTCTCACAGGAAATGCTACAGCTGTTTACCGTTCGCTCTCATCATGAATACATTTCCATAACCCTAGTTCTACACAATCTGTTTCATCAGAGCAAGTGTATGAGAACCCTTGCTTTGAATTGCACCATCTATATTATCTACCGAGTTGTTCGTGATTCTAGCTCGCTAATTACTCTCAATAAGCAAATATACACCGGCGCTCCTAAATTTCCGCTGTCAGCGTACACTCAGGCGACAAATAAGCCCTATGGGTACATTTTACTAGATCTTAATCAGAGCACACTTGAGGATCTACGTGTAGTCACAGATATTTTCGACAAAGAAATGACTGTATATCTTCCGGTGAACAGTAGAAAAAGCTATTAGTTGCCATTATGACACTGAAGAAACTACACGAAAATAGGCACTTATTTACCGTTTTAGGCACTTCAAAACCCCACCTCAGGAATGCTATTCTCAAACATGGTGTTGACCATGATTTAATTAATTTAATATCTGAACTTTGTTTAAATTTAACTGAGGGCAATGTACACTTGCTAGAAGGTATTAGACAATAGGCAAAGCAACATCGTTCCACTGTACGTGCCTTGGCTTGCAAAAACAGGGGAAAATTTTTAAAAGAAAACATCTCCTTCAAGCGGGCTGCAGCTTTTTTACACTTTTACTGCCAATAATTGCAGGACTTGTAAACATTTTTCTCTACAGAATGGCTAAACCCTATAAATTGACGCCATTTTAACTTTTCCTCTCCCCAGTGGAACATTTTGGAGACAATCTAAGCGAATTCATTAATGACGAAAATACTGCCGATGATAAAAAGCTAGTTTTACTTCAAGACGCATTGAAACGTGTGGATAAATAGAAACCTTATCGTGAGAGACCTGCCGCCATTATCATAGATCCCTCTAAACAGGAAATATCTCCTCAAGATGCTGCACAATCAAAGGAGAAGGAATTGAATTCCATAGTGTCATCAATTGGAAACCTATTGCCAGTGACCTATCGACAACAGAGTAAAAGAGTATTAGCATATCTCATGTTGGAAAGTGGTGGTGATGATCAAGTTCAGGTCGATAGCGCAGGGAAACGAATTATAATTCATGGAAAAAGTTATAATCTAGTTTATTTAATTTGTGATATGGTAACGAATCGTATAGGACTTTTAGCATTTGGCAATAATCTATATACCTTTCTAAATGTATCAAACTTCCCCAAAAGTCTTATTGGCATTAAGCAAATTCTAAAGAAACTAAGAGAATATAATCCTCCAACAACACCACCACCATTTAAAAAAGAAGATGATTCAATATTGGAAAATACTAGCAGCAGCAGCAACAATGATTTTATAACACCTGTGGCTGCTAGTCAAAAGCGAAGACGGATTGGTTGACCCCCTAGTGTGCAAAAGGGGAGTGGACATTACACTACG
This sequence comes from Artemia sp. Qi Xiang Cuo, assembly GCF_049724085.1. Classification (NCBI taxonomy): domain Eukaryota; kingdom Metazoa; phylum Arthropoda; class Branchiopoda; order Anostraca; family Artemiidae; genus Artemia; species Artemia sp. Qi Xiang Cuo. Next base: position 3,766,799 of record NC_142808.1, on the reverse strand, counting down.
TGTTTGCGTTCAAAATGGTTGAAGTTCTGAAGCATGTTTATGAAAATATTGGTGAAGCGGGAAGTCTAAGTTCCCCCACAACGCTTTCTAAAGTTGCTTCTGACATAGATGGCAGCACATTAAAAAAAAGCAAAAGAGTATCTAGAAAATGAACTGACTTACACACTGCATTTGAATCGCAGGATTCATGGCAAACAATATCGACAAACTTAAACCGTTTTCCCTCTGCATATAATGCAAACTGATCTTTTAACTTTAGATGCGATTCCACGGCGTCACAATGCACCCTACAAATATAATCTAGTGGCAATCATTGTCTTTAGTCACTATGCCTCTGCCATTCCATTGCAATCAAAGCGAGGTGTTGAAGTTGTTCATGCTTTAGAAAGTATTCTTGAACAGGATTGCTCTAGAAAAATTCAGTCGGATCGCAGTAGCGAATTTGTTAATCCTCATGTAAAGAAGGTTCTATTGAAATATAATACAACACTGTATCATAGTCACAGTCCGATAAAGGCTGCATTGGCTGAACAATTGATAAGAACAATTCATATATTAATTTCGAGATATTGTGCATTGAAAGATACTGCTGCTTTTATTCATGATTTAGATAAAATCATGCAATTATATAACCAACGACCTCATCGTTTCCTGTCCAACTCAAGCCCTCGAGAAGTTCATTGCAGTGAAAATACATTTGATGCTTTTCTTAAACAATATTCCAATGGCAATGAGAAGAAAAAGAAGAAATTCAATGTTGGTGATACTGTTTGAATTAATAGAACCACCAATATTTTTGAAAAGGAGAATTATTTATGGAGCACTGAACTATTTAAAGTGTTCAAAATCCTAGACACTACACCCACGACATATCGACTGCGAGACACCAAAGATGATGAGATTCTCGGTGGTTTTTATGAATATGAACTGCAAAAATTTAGAAACACTAGCGAAATTTATCAAACTGAAAAGATATTAGAGTCGTACTCGTACGGCCAAGAGACAGTTGCTTGTTCGCTGGCTAGGATACAACTCTGATTTTGATTCTTGGGTCAGTGCTGAAGATATTAACAATGTCCTATGATTTCTATGTGACTTTCATGTCCAATGTTTCTGATCCTCTCTACAATAATTTGAATAGAACAAGTGATTTTTGGACGAAACTCTCTCCCACCATCAAATTCGACAGCGCGCATGAAGTGGCTCTTGTCGACTGTATTCTCAAAAATACATATGACATCCTGAGAAAAGATCGCAAATATGATATAAAAATCAGACCCTATGATTGGCCGCCACCCTCAGGTGATCAGGAACAAATTCAAGAGATCAGTTGGATGAATTATCCATTTATTGAATTACCCTATGAAGAACTCACCTGTATGAATGATTTATTTCGTTCTATCAAGAAAAGAATTTCCGCTCGTAAAAAATGAGCTTTTCATTTCAACTATTCGAAGGAGGAGGGCAAGTTCTACATTAGTTCACCTATTGCCGATGAAAAGGTTATTCTCAATGATAATCTAAAAGACGTTCTTGGCTTTAAGCTCAATATAATCAATGGTAAAAGTGCTGGAAAAACTAATTTCATTTTTGCTGACTACCCACCTGCCTTCTCCACGGACACATGTATATTCCTATACGCTTCATTTGTGGAAATATCCCGGGTTGGCAATAGCAATGTTCCCTTCCTACGAGTTCTTGAACTAAAAACCAATCAAGAACATATTCACCACTACGATGTAAAGCATCTTCAGTATATCCCCGTAAACACTTCCTATTTGGAACTCTGTCAGTTAACACTAAGAACTGAATTAGATGATCCTCTAGCAATATCAAAAGGTTTGGCTGTGATTACATGCCATTTTCGACCCATCGTTCAACAACAAGATGTCTAACAGAAAAGTGGTATTCATTCGTCCTGATATTGACTGCTACGTTAATACTTTTGGCCCAAGACAACAGGGTAATGGAATGGACTATTACAAAGGTCGCTCGTCAATGTCTGGCTACGGTCTTGGTAATTGGTTTGCTAAGCTGTTGCGCTCTGCACTACCTCTGGCTAAAAAATATATAGTACCGGCTGCAACAGATTTTGCATCCTCTACACTATACGATTGGTGCTCTGGCAAGGATTTTAAAAAAAGTACTTCTGAAAATCTTAGGTCCAGTGCGCGAACCCTTGGTGAGAGATTGAAACAAAATGTAAAAGGTTTAAAAAGGTCGAGAAACAATGCATCACTCATCAGTGTCTACTCAGGTCATAAACGTGAGACATCACCCCTGTCAAAGAGAAGAAGAAAAAAGCCGACACGCACTGTAAACAGTAGAAGAAAAAGCCCCAGGAAGAGAATTGTTAGATCGAAACTAGATTTCTTTTCCTAAGATGTCGTATCTACCGCATAAGGATTTCCAACCTTCAATCACCTCCTCATTGAATCTATTCAATGCAGAAAATGTTGATGTGAGTGTAAAACATGGATATTATGAATAATTTCATCCTCAACAACCCCTCTCCGATAATATCCACTTTCAATTTATTCCAATGAAGACTATTTTATGGACATGTCTTCGACATTTATAAATTTACGAAAGAAAGTCCGGAAATCCGATAATACATTGCCACTTCTTGCCGATGGAATATCCTATGAAAATTGTATATTACATAATTTATTTCGTCAAATCAGTTTCTACATCAATGGCACACTGGTGAGCACAAGCAACAATCTCTCAAATTATACAAGCTATATGCAATTGATTCTGATGACACCCAAGTCATACAAGGAATTGAGAGGCACCTCCAATGGATATGAATATATTACTAATACTGATAGTGCAGATGAACTTAAAAATGATACAACTAGTGAATTACATATAATTGGAAAAATATATCATGAAATATTTAATATACCCCAATGGCTACCACCCAATATTAAAGTGGATATAAAATTGACGCTTGCACCATCTAATTTCATATTGAGAAAAGAACTTGCTGCCAATCCTGATGTAACTCTCTCTCTCTCACCTCGACAATACTACATGTACGCAAACAACAGGTTATGAGTTCTGCTGCTTTGGCAGTGGAAAAACTGAGAGCCAGTGGAAATAATATTAAACTAATTGATCCTCAAACAATCACTAATCAACTTCATATTGCCACAGGCTAACACACCTTCACCGACTCATCCTTTATCAATGGCGAAGTTCTGTCTAAACTGGTCTTGGCATTTGTAAAAAGCGCTACAGCAATTGGATCGTGGACTGGATGCCAACATAAATTTGAAATGTTTGGGCTTTCATCTCTTGTCTGCAAAGTAAATGGAATCCCACTCTACAATCTATCTTTTGATAAATCTCGTAGAAGATTGTATGAGTTGACCATGCAAACCCTAGATCATGATTCACAACTATTTGAAAATGGTATAACCGAAGAAATGTTTGCTAAAACACATGGTATTATTGTATTGGATTTGTCTGGCGCACAGGATATGAGTATAGTATGTACGGGGAGTGTGCGTTTAGAGTGTACATTTGCTGACCCATTAGCTGAGAGTATTGCACTAATCTCGCTAAACCCATATGAAATCTATTGGGAAGTCACCCCCTAAGGCAGTGTTCTACTCGACTTGGCACCATGAACACTAGTCAAATAATCAAAGTATTTAATATGGACCCCTACATTTCCAAATACAGGTCTTACTGTCTGCCATCGGATTTTCTTTGAAAAATTCAAAGTGCCAACAATACCCTAATTATTGATAATTGCAGTTCGTCGACCGTGAATACGGGTCATTGGTTGTGCATCTTTCAAACAATGAAGACGATTGAATTTTTTGATCCTCTTGGCCTACCCTATACATTGCATACTCCCCACATCAGCAAATATATTGAGAGCAGTGGGAAAGCTATTATTCAAAATCAGAAGAGAGTGCAGGATCTGACGACTAAAAGCTGTGGCTTCCATGCACTACTATATTTTGTGTTCCGATGTCGCGGCTATACTTACAAGCATTTTCTCAACATTTATGTAGACAATCCACGTCTGAATGACTTTATGGTGTAAAATATCCTCTCAGACCTGTATAATATAAATTTTAGTGCCCTACGAGTAAAGTGCTTAAAAATGTATGTGAATTTGTTTATTAATAAATGAAAAATGTATATACAACAATGTCTTTATTCTTCACTTTAGATTTCTTCTTCTTCTTCGGTGTATAGGCAACTGTTGTGAACCACTAATGCCGGTAAATCTTTTGGATTCACTATATATTGATCTTGATTGGCTACAAAGTCAGGATCACATTTTCTACAGTATAATGTAACTTCACTCTTGTCATATCTCTTTGTATAGTCTATGATACTATTTGCATTCATATTATGAAATTCACGAGTTTCAATCTGTCTATTTGAAGCAATATCACATACAGTGTTTTCAAATGGTGATTCATATTCAGTAACTGCCAAATTAAAATCACTATGGTTTATAGTCATAATAGGCAGCGTCGTCACAACGATGACGTAGAAACCAAATTGTCTTATTACCACAACAGTTGAATCGTAGACCATATTCTTTCTTCCAGAAAAATTTAAATCTACTACGATACTAATCTCGTTGAAATAAACTAAAATCACATGTGGGAATCTTTCCAATCATAGGAGGGTAAGTATTCTCCCACTGATCACATTTGTCATAGTGACAATTGGAGCACAGATGTCCTCTAGGGTGAGAGTCACAAATCTCTTCAAGTCATGAATTATATCCTTTAATTTGTACTGCATAGCCTCTATGTAATTTACAAGGATTACTAATAATTTGCACTTTTCATTATTGTCATCAAAAACTGTACAATTCTTACATGATAACCTACTGCCAAGAGTGTACATGTAGAGTGGACACTTATAGAACATTTTTTGGTTTCCAATGTCTGCTCTCTCACAGCTAAAACGAAACTGATCCTGGTTCGATAAATTCAAAGGGAGGAATGGTGAGAGGAACAACTCTGTGACGCTACCTCTTTCGAAGGCGGAGCCATCTACATCTATGGCAATGTTTTTAAAAGTATATCCACGATATTATTCTGCTTTGTTCCAATTAATTTATCAATAAATTGAGTATAAGCATTTGAGTGACATCGACAAAGTTTCATACAATAGTCCAATGGGGGAAAATCAGTTTTCATTATATTGTCAAGTGTTCCCTGTGAAAACTTTCGTTGAAGGGATAACTCGAGAAAATTATCATCCAAAATCAAATGTTTTCCATAATCACAAGATTCGATCTAATTCTCTCTTTCTCAAATTTATTCATTTTTCAATCCTATCACTCTCACTGCTGACTCTAGACTGACCATGATTCGTTCTAATCAATCTAACAAAAAGAAAGGGAACATTCTCGATTTCGAAACAATTTTATTGTATAATTACAACAATAATACTACACATGTACAATTAGCGATATAGCTTATTGTCTTCGGTATGCTTCACTAATACACTTAAAGCACTTTGAAGTCTATTCAAATGCGCTCTATCAACTTTTGAAGCGAAGCTTAATCGATCCTCCATTTTAAATTTGCTCAAGGATATTACATATCTTGCATATACTGCATACCATTTCTGAGATCCTCTCGTGATATCCACCACAATTTTTGGTGCTCTTGTATCATTGCCACCAGCTCCACTATCAACTTCTAATAGGGTAAAAATTCCGCTCATTATTAGAGATATATCCTAATAAGTAAAGTCAAACTGTTCTCACTCTTTGAATTCTTTTCACACACTAATACAAACTATAGCAAAAATTCTTTCCTTATATTCTCTAGAATCCTGTCCCGCTAATATTTCCGAATCCCTGATTGGCTTAGAAAGAGACACGTGATCCTTTTCCCGTTAGAATCAATACATTGTCCCGTTAGAATTCAATGCACATGCGCAAACTTTGTCCCGGAGTCAATACACTTAGAAACAACAAATAAATCGACCTTGGAAAAGGTGTCATTGACCCGTTAGTGGATCAATAATCCTTGAATAAATTATAAACTGTCAGCGTTAGACTCAATTATAGATGGCAGCACAGGTGTTCGTTTCATAGTAATACCTGGCTCCCTACTGTTGGGCGCAAAACCATTATGCCTTCCCAAGGCCAGAACAAAATTTGCACTTTGCTGAAAAAAATATAAATGTTTTTACTTTTATAACCTTAATAAATCAAATAGTTTTAAAATTTTGATTACTAAATATCAGTATATGTACATTAAACTGACAATGCACATTCATTTGTATTTTTTCAGTAAAGTGCAAATTTGTTTCTGACCTTGGGACGGCATAGGGGTTTTGCGCCCAACTTGTGTTAATTTCTGCTCGTTTTGAATTTGACTCGGTTATTTATAATAATTTCTGTTCGTTTTGAGTTTCATTTATTTATCGATGCTGATTTGTGGTTGTTTTGAGCTTGGTAGATTATTTGATTTTATTTTTGCTCATTTTTTGTTTAATAGAGTTCTTTACTTTTCTTTGAAAAACTTACTTTGTTGAAAAAGTTTTTTTTAATTAATTTCTGTTCGTTTTATATTGACATAGTCTTTTCAGGGAAAAGAAAATAACACTTTAAATATTTTCGTTTTTTGAGAGTTTATAGTTCGTTTATCTTTTCGTTTTTTAAGAGTTTATAGCTTGGCCTGCTATTTGTATGCTGGAGAAAAATTTTCAGCAATTTTTAACAACATACACCATTTTAAAAATCGAGACACAAATAGTACTGTTTAGCTTAGTTTCATACCTCCTCTAGTTGACCTGAAATGGAAAACTTGATACCATTCGCAAAAAAATCTGTTTACTCTCTTTGATTGCTTGGATACACTTACACTATTTTGATTTTGTTAGATTTTAAGAGCAGCGGTAGCCTCGAAAATTTGAACATAATATTCTCAGTCGTTCTTGGGATACTGCTGAGATGCCTTATTGGGAATTAGCATTGTCACAGTGTAGTAAGATTTTGATTTAATCTTAAGGCAACTTTCAGTTTTTAAACATAATGGGCAAATGGGAGTATGGGAGTGGAAGGGGATTAGTCGCCCTCCAATCACTTTCGACTATTAAAAAGAACCTCAGCCCTTTCTATTTTCAATCAAATGAGCCCCTTTTGAAGTTCCCACGACAACTCCTTCGATACGAACTGCCCTGGTCTAAACAGTAACAAGAACAAAAAATATCACTAATCACTTTCGACTATTAAAAAGGGCACTAGCCTTTGAATTTCCAATCTAATTAGCCATTTTTGAAGTTTCTACGACAGCGCCTTCTTTAAAAACCGTATATGCCCCCAGGGCATAACTTAAAACCCTTGCCCTGAGAGTTGTGGGGGAGTGTCCTTCTCAAAAACATATTTTCTATCTGGAAATCAACTAGCCTATGCTAAACAAAATGGCTATCTCAAAATTTTGATTGGATGTGTTTGGGTGAATGATGGACGTAGGGGGGGGGCTGGTTGCCCACCAATCAGTTTCGACTATCAAAAACAGCAATAGCCCTTTGAATTTCCAATCAGATGAGCCCCTTTTGAAGTTTTTATGACAACGCCTTCTATAAAAACCTTATATACCCTAGGACATAACTTAAAACCCTTGCCCTGAGGGTTGTTAGGGAGTGTCCTCCTCAAAAATATATTTTCTATCTGGAAATCAACTACGCAGAACAAAATGGCTATATCAAAATTTTGATTGGATGTTTTTGGGGGAATGATGGGCGTGGTGGAGGGGCTAGTTCCCCTCCAATCACTTTCGACTATTAAGAAGGGAGCTAGCCCTTTGAATGTCCAAGCGAATGAGTCTGTTTTGAAGTTCCTAAGACAACACCTTTTAACAAATCCTTATATTCCCCCAGGGCAAAACTTAAAACCCTTGCCCTGAGGGTTGTGAGGGAGTGTCCTCTGGGGGATTGTCCTCCTAAAAGACATATTTTGTATCTGGAAATCAACTAGCCTGCGCTGAACAAAATGGCTATCTCAAAATTCTGATTGGATTTGTTTTGGGGAATGATTGGCGTGGGGGGCTAGTTGCACTCCAATCACTTTCAACTATCAAAAAGAGCACTAACTCTTTGAATTCCCAATTGAATGAGCCTGCTTTAAAGTTTCTACGACAACGCCTTCTATAAAAACCTTACATGCCCCCAGGACATAACTTAAAACCTTTGCCCTGAGGGTTGCGGGGGAGTCTCCTCCTCAAAAACATATTTTCTATCTGGATATCAACTACATTAAACAAAATGGCTATCTCAAAATTTTGATTGGATGTGTTATAATGGGCGTTGGGGGGGGGGGGGGGGGGGCTAGTTGCCCTCCAATCCCTTTTGACTTTTAAAAAGGGCAAAAGCCCTTTGAATTTTCAATCGAATGAGCCTGTTTTGAAGTTTTTACGACAGCGCCTTCTACAAAAAAACGTATATGCCACCAGGGCGTAACTTAAAACCTTTGCCCTGAGGGTTGTGGGGGAGTTTCCTCCTCAAAAACATATTTTCTATCAGGAAATCAACTACGCTGAACAAAATGGCTATCTCGAAATTTTGATTGAATGTGTTTGGGGGAATGATGGGCGGGGGGGGGCTAGTTACCCTCCAATCACTTTTGACTATTAAAAAGGGCAAACGCCCTTTGAATTTCCCATCAAATGAGCCTGTTTTGAAGATTCTACGACAATGCCTTCTATAAAAAACCTTATATGCCCCCAGGGCATAACTTAAAACCTTTGCCCTGAGGGTTGTGGGAAAGTGTCCTCCTCAAAAACATATTTTCTATTTGGAAATCAACTACGCTGAACAAAATGGCTATCTCTAAATTTTGATTGGATTAGTTTGGGGGAATAATGGGTGTGGTGGGGGGGGCTAGTTGCCCTTCAATCCCTTTCGACTTTTAAAAAGGGCACTAGCTCTTTGAATTTCTAATCAAATGAGCCTGTTTTGAAGTTTCTACGACAACGCCTTCTATAAAAACCTTATATGCCCCCAGGGCATATTTTAAAACCCTTGCCCCGAGGTTTGCGGGGGAGTTGCCTCCTCAAAAAGATATTTTCTATCTGGAAATCAGCTACACTGACAAAATCCCTATTTCAAAATTTTGATTGGATGTGTTTGGGGGACTTATGGGCGTGGGTGGGGGGCTATTTGCCCTCCAATCACTTTCGATTATTAAAAAGGGCACTAGCCCTTTGAATTTACAATAGAATTAGCCTGTTTTGAATTCTCTACGACAACGCCTTCTATAAAAGCCTTATATGCCCCCAGGGCATAACTTAAAACCCTTGCCCAGAGGGTTGTGGGGGAGTGTCCTCCTCAAAAACCTTTTTTCTATCTGGGAGTCAACTACGTTGAACAAAATGGCTATCTCACAATTTTGATTAGATGTCGTTGGGGGAAAGATGGGCGTGGGGGGCTAGTTGCCCTCCAATCCCTTGCGACTATTAAAAAGGGCACTAGCCCTTTGAGTTTACAATCGAATGAGCCTTTTTTGAAGTTTCTACGACAACGCCTTCTATAAAAACCTTATATGTCCCCAGGGCATAACTTAAAACCCTTGCCCTGAGGGTTATGGGGGAGTGTCCTACTCAAAAACATATTTTCTATCTTGAAATCAACTACGCTGAACAAAATTGCTATCTCAAATTTTGATTGGATGTGTTTGGGGGAATGATGGGTGGGGGGTGGCTAGTTGCCCTCCATTCACTTTCGACTATTAAAAAGGGCACTAGCCCTTTGAATTTCCAATCGAATGAGCCTGATTTGAAGTTTCTAAGACAACGCCTTCAATAAAAGCCTTATATGCCCTCAGGACATAACTTATTTCCCTTGCCCTGAGGGTTGTTAAGGAGTGACCTCCTCAAAAACATATTTTCTATCTGGAAATCAACTACACTGAACAAAATAGCAATATCCCAATGTTGATTGGATGTGTTTGAGAGAAATATGGGCGTGGGGGGGGGGCTCGTTGCCCTCCAATCACATTCGACTATTTAAAAGGGCACTAGCCCTTGGAATTTCCAATCGAATGAGCCTCTTTTGAAGTTTCTATGACAAAGACTTTTATAAAACCTTATATGCCCCCAGGGCATAACATAAAACCCTTGCCCTGAGGGTTGTGGGGGAGTGTCCTCCTCAAAAACACATTTTATATCTGTAAATCAACTACGCTGAACAAAATGGCTTTCTCAAAATTTCGATTGGATGTGTTTGGGGGAAAGATTGCCGTGAGGGGGGGGGAGGCTAGTTGCCCTTCAATCACTTTTGACTATGAAAAAGGGCACTAGAACTCTCGATTTCTAATCGAATGAGCCCCTTTTGAAGTCTCTACGACGACCCCTTCTATATGAAGTGCCCTGCTTTAAAGAAAAATAATAATAAACTGTTTATTGTCAACATTGATCTTATATGCCCTCATGGCATAACTTAAAACCCTTGCCCTGAGGGTTGTGGGGGAGTTTTCTCCTCAAAAAGATATTTTCTATCTGAAAGTCAACTACGTTGAACAAAATGGCTATCTCAAAGTCCTCCTCAAAAACATATTTTCTATCTTGAAATCAATTACGCTGAACAAAATTGCTATCTCAAATTTTGATTGGATGTGTTTGGGGGAATGATGGGGGGGGGGTGGCTAGTTGCCCTCCATTCACTTTCGACTATTAAAAAGGGCACTAGCCCTTTGAATTTCCAATCGAATGAGCCTGATTTGAAGTTTCTAAGACAACGCCTTCAATAAAAACCTTATATGCCCCCAGGACATAACTTATTTCCCTTGCCCTGAGGGTTGTTAAGGAGTGACCTCCTCAAAAATATATTTTCTGTCCGTAAATTAACTACGCTAAACAAAATACCAATCTCACAAGTTTAATTGGATGTGTTTCGGGGAATGATGGGCGTGGGGGGGGGGCTAGTTGCCCTCCATTCACTTTAAAAAATTAAAAAGGGCACTAGCCCTTTGAATATCCAATCGAATGAGCCTGTTTTGAAGTTTATACGACAACGACTTTTATAAAACCTTATATGCTCCCAGGGCAGAACATAAAACCCTTGCACTGAGGGTTGTGGGGGAGTGTCCTCCTCAAAAACACATTTTCTATCTGTAAATCAACTACGCTGAACAAAATGGCTTTCTCAAAATTTCGATTGGATGTGTTTGGGGGAAAGATTGCCGTGAGGGGGGGGGCTAGTTGCCCTTCAATCACTTTCGACTATGAAAAAGGGCACTAGAACTCTCGATTTCTAATCGAATGAGCCCCTTTTGAAGTCTCTACGACGACCCCTTCTATATGAAGTGCCCTGCTTTAAAGAAAAATAATAATAAACTGTTTATTGTCAACATTGATCTTATATGCCCTCATGGCATAACTTAAAACCCTTGCCCTGAGGGTTGTGGGGGAGTTTTCTCCTCAAAAAGATATTTTCTATCTGAAAGTCAACTACGTTGAACAAAATGGCTATCTCAAAGTTTTTATTGGATGTGTCTGGGGGAATGACGGTTGTGGGGGGGCTAGTTGTCCTCCAATCCCTTTCAACTATTAAAAAGGACACTAGCCACTTCAATTTCCAATCGAATGAGCCCTTTTTGAAGTTTCTACGACAATTCCTTCGATACGAAGTGCCCGGGTACGGAGAAAAAAAAACACATTGTGCCCACATAATTCTTTACTTAGGCAGCGCTAGCGCGCTGCCTATGAAAGTCGTCCGATCAAAATTTTAAGATAGCCATTTTTTTCGGCATAGTCGAACGGCCAAATAAATATGCCTTTGGATATACCAGGACCCCCCCCCCACATCCCCTGGGGAAAGGTCTTTAAGCTACGGAATTTGCCTATTGTTTAGGTATAGCATTTGTTATTGGGAAGTGTGCATACATTTTTCGGGGGCCGAGGCAAATTTTATACCGTTGGGATTATCCACGGGAATAATTTTTCATGGGGAGAGAAGTTTCCAGGGGGAGAATTTTCCGGGGAAATTTTACACTGGGGGAATTTGCCAGAATTCCTACGTGAAATTCTTCGTATGTCTTGCTTTCTCACGGCCTACTCAATTTTAAGCATGGAGATGTTAAGGGTAATTTTCCACGGTAAATTTTCACCAGGATTGAATTGTCTAGAGAATATATATTTGGGGAGGAGGGATTTTTCAGTTGAGGAGTAGTCAGATTTCCTGGTATTATTTAAAAAACGATCAGAAATTAAATAAAAAATAAGTTTTTTCAACTGAAAGTGAGAAGTCAACATTAAAATTTAAAACGAACTGAAATTATTCCATATATGAAAGAGGCTGTCCCCTAACCAACACCCGGCTCCTTACGCTAAGGATTGCCTCTTTGTCACAACTCTACTTTTTAAAGTAATCAAAAGTTTTAGCGTAAAGAGCGGGGCTTTGATGAGGGGACAGCCCCTTTCATATATAGAATAATTTCTGTTCGTTTTAAGTTGTAATGTTGCTCTTTACTTTCAGTAGAAAAAACTTGTTTTTTTTAATTTAATATTAAACTAGATCATAAGGTTGTCGGTACATCGAGGTTGTCAAAATATCATAGGAAAAAAGTCTTAGGAAAAGAATAGGGTGTTAAGTTATATTTCTCGAGGAAAATAGAGGAGTCATAAAACTAAATCAAACGACACTATGCGTGTCAAGATTTTCAAAAGGAAGTTTATTATTAAAAATAAATGAAAAATTTTGTCCAGTATATATTTTCCAGAAAATTTTTGAGAACAGAAATTATTGTCCAGTATATATTGACAGTATATATATTTTGTCCAGAAAAATTTTGTCCAGTATAAATAATACGCCAAAATATCAATTACCAAATCTTATAACGATTATATCTCCGTTAGAAGAATTCTTCGTTATAAGAACTATATCTTCGTTATAAGAATTATACCAAATCTTATAACAAAAAAAGGTTAATCTTAAAATTTTTTCCATAAAAGACGTTTTTTAAAGCAAAATAAAGAGCTACGTTAAACCAAAGATGGGCAGAAACAAACTCAAATAATTTTTAAGCATAAGACTACCAAAAATCACAATCAATGAATGAATGAAACCATAAACGAACTGAAATTAATAACTAAGTCAAACTTAAACAAGATGAAACTAAGAAGGTTAGTGCTGACGCCCCTTTTACGTACCGGAACCTAATTTGCACTTAACTGAAAACAATCCTTATTTTGAGATTTGTTTTATTTCTCATAATATCAAGAAAAGAAAACAAAATAACCAATATTACTGAAAAAATCTAGTACAAATTAATGTGGTGACAGTTTAGTATATGTGTTACTGTGAATGTCCGAAATCTAGTTAACGTTGACATTCACCGGTGAATATCTGAAATTCCTTTTTCTCTGCTGGGATTCAATTAGTTTTGCCATTCAGCTTTTATATTCTTTTGCAAGGTTTTATGGTGATACGATGTATATATATATATATATATATATATATATATATATATATATATATATATATATATATATATATATATGTATGTATGTATGTATGTATGTATGTATGTATGTATGTATGTATGTATGTATGTATGTATGTATGTATGTGTATATATATATATATATGTGTATGTGTGTATGAGCATGTTTGTGTATTTAATTGTGTAATTAATTGTGTGTATATAAGTATATGTGTATTTTTGTGTGTGTAAGAGTGTAAGAGTGAGTGTGAGAGAGTGACTGTGTGAGTGTGTGTGAGTGTGTGTGTGAGTGTGAGTGAGGGTGTGTGAGTGTATATATGGGTGTGTGTGTGTGTGTGTGTACGTCGCATATATATATATATATATGTATGTATGTATGTATGTATGTATGTGTGTATATATATATATATATATATATATATATATATATATATATATATATAGCATTACAATAATAGAAATTACAATAATAACTCCAATAAAAGCTCCGGTAAAATAGTTGCCGATCAGCATCAGCTACATTACCTTAATTCACAAGCATACACTCCAATTGCAATATAATCATAATCATGAGATATAAAGTTTATCATGTAAAGTTAATAATTTAAAGCAAAAATATAAATATAAAAATATAAAGTTAATAATTTAAAGCAATACAATCATGAAAATATAAAGTTAAAACGAGATTGTACAAAAAAAGGTACAATAGTAAAAAATAAATAATAAGTATCCTGATGTAAATAGTGCTCAGTCTTAAGCATCCATCCAAAATAAAAATAAAAAGACACATCATAAAAATTCATTTTACAAAATCCATTTGCAACTTAAAATATTTACTAGACCTCGAAGCTTAAAAACTGATAATGTAGCACATAAAGAGTTTCCTACGAATCTGGCATCTAGCTTGTTCGAAAGTAGCTGACAAATATTGTTCCATAAAAATAAAGAAACAGAATAATATATATAGATATAATAGGGCTACATTTTCTGTAAAATTCTGGTCGCTTATACGAATTCGCTGAAACAGGCCTTTGTAATTCCGTGTCAAAAGATACTCTGAACGTTTATGACTTATCTACACAGTAAATGAGAAAAGTTAAGCCAAAGAGTATGATTATATCTTATAACAGGCCAAAATGGCACAAGCGTCGACAAAAAACATCAACATCATCTATAGTTAGGCGAAATTTACCGAAACTTATCGCTTTTTTAATCTTTGTAATCGCTTTTCTGTCAGGAGCTGCTAAGATCAGAAACTTATTGCTACACTAATTTTGCCCAACTACAGAAATTAAATTGTTTTTTCTTATTATTACACTAAAAAAATGCCAAGTGTCGCAAAAGGCTAGATGACGTTGAGGTTTTTTGTCGACAATAGGAGCAGTTCCCACTTTTGTATATTACCCATACTCTTTGAGTTGAGCTTTGGCGAACCCCATCTACTTTGTCACTTTTGGTAAACTTTCAAAATCATTGACTGCATCATGTTCTCTGTATACGTTTTATATTCAAGTAAAATCACTATGGATTAAGGGTTATGACTGTGGACAATAAAAAAAACACACTAAAAACCATGTGTTATAACATGAAAAGTTAAATAAAAGCCAGTGGCGGTTTTAGTCTTTCTAGTGCTTGGTGCAAAATCTTGATTAGCGCCCCAACCCCTGTCTTCCGCAAATTTTTTAGACCAAGTTTTAACAAAATTTTTATTTATTAACAAAATTATTTTCAATTTGTTAATTAAATAACAATCTTTTCTTTTATTAATTTTTAGTTTTTTATTTACATTATTTAATTAATATTAATGATTTTAATTTAATTATTGTGATTGTCATTACTTTATTAACATTATTTTTTAAATTTTAATTTATTTGATTAATTAATTAATAATTTGTTAATTATTTTCCTTTTTGGACTATGTCCTCTACTTTATTTTAATAAAAACAAAATTTAAAAAAATAACATAATGATTATAACCGTTAGATTAATTATTTGAAATTTTGCACCCACAAAGTTTCTGCGCCCGGCGCAAGTGCCCCCTCTGTCACCCGCTAAAACCACCTCTGGTAAAAAGCTATTTAGACAATATTACCTTTGACACAACTGATGAGGATGTGAGCTTCTTCTCAAAACTTTCAAGGAAAGTGTCAGGTAAGCTTGCTTCGGACTTTTCGCAATTTTCTCCACTATATTCAACATCACACCTAAAAGCATTGAATTTTATGAAAGTTTCATACACGCTGGCCTGAAAGTCAGAGGCGGTTTTAGGGCGGACAGAGAGGCCACTTTTCTGTGGTGCAGAAATTTCAGGGATTCAAAATTTCAAATAAATAATCTAATGGTTATAATAATTTTGTATTTTTTAAATTTCATTTCCATTAAAATAATGTAGAGGGCGCAGTTAACTAATGAGAATTATTAGGAAATAATTAATTTATTGATAAAATAAAAACAAATTAAAAAATAGCCTAATCAAATAATGATGATTAAATAATGAAAATAATAATAATTAAAATAATTAAATTCAAATCATTAATTAAAATTTTTAAGTAAAAGAATAATTAAATAATTAATTGAAAATAATTTTGTTAATGGTTGTAAAATTTGTGAAGTATTGACCTGAAAATGTTGTGGGAGACAGAGGGTGGGGGGGACTAATCAAGATGTTGCCCTTGGTGGAAGAGAGGCCAAAGCCACCACTGCTGAAAGTTAATCTTGAGTAGGAGCAAAATATTTCTTGCCATGTTTTGGAATAACAAAAAAGATTAAGGTATTTTCAAAATTCTTTTCCTCTTTTATCATATAAGGTATTTTGCAATTTTCTTCTTTTTGCGCTATATTTTGGTTTTTCAGCTAAACTTCATGTTTTTTTAACAAAATCTTCATCAATAAAACTTAGTGTCTACTCATTGCCTAATGAACGAAACTTGATTTTGCGTGAAGACAGTGAGGGGAAAATATTGGCATCAACGCATTTGTATAATTAGGATGGATGGCTAGAACCGAAGCTAAGTAAAATCAGTTAGGTAGAATTAAGTAATTAGGTAAATTGGCTAGTACCATTCATTTTCATATTGTTAGATTTTGTCACTTCATATTTACCGTTAAACTTGTATTTTTGTATTTTTTTTATTGCTTCTGCAAACTTTTGTAAGGTTATTTCTTCTACATTTTTATGATGAGTCTTCTTTTTTTATTTGGGATGGATGCTTAAAATTGAATACTATTTACATCAGGATACTTGTTATTTGTTTGTACTTTTGTACCTTTTTTTTATAAAATCTCGTTTTAACTTTATATCTTCAGGATTATATTGCTTGCATTAATTTTTTTGCTTGGAGTGGATGATTAGAAGCGATTGTTCAGTATTACTCTTGCAATTAATTAATTATAAATAATTATTTATAATTAATTAATTATAATATTGGTATCATCTTTATTGGTATAATATTGGTAATAATTATAAAACATTGGTATCCAAAAATAATATTGGTATCATCATCATCTTATGACAGCTTGTGATCATTTTCACACTCGCTATTAGAATTGAATTGAGTCTATTTTCTCTTGGTAATAGATAAAGTTAAGTTTTCAAATCAGTATATTAAATTTTAATGTATTTTAATGCTTTTAGATTGTCAAGAATTTATTTTTAATAATCTAGAAATGAAGGAAGATTTATTTTAGAGGAGGAACAAAGAACAGAATTAGGCATATTGAAAAAGAGTAAGGCCTTGGGTACTGATACTACAATAAATATATTTCTGAGATACGACGTTTGCAAGACTGGACACAAATTACTGAAGATTTTATATTTTTAAATATTGGGAAATTCCTACTGATTTCAGAAAAACTTTAATTCAATCCCTTTATAAGAAACCTAACAAGGGTGATTATAGTAATTACAGGAGCTTAATTTTCATTTTTGTGGAAGACAAGCACAATTCTACTCATTATACTAAGAGAATAGATTGATTTCTAACAGAAGAACAGTCTGGTTTTAGGAAGGGGAGTGGATGTGTCACCAAATTAATAATTAAGAAGTGTTTGGGAGAGCTTGGTAGTGGAGATTAAAATAGTGTGAGATCTGGTTTTACTTTGAAGTATCGTGGCCGTTCTGTGTGGAATTCATTTTCCATGAATGTTAGGGCGGCTGCGCACCTCCCACAGTTTAGAAACATATTAGAAGAGTATTTCATAGGAAATACTATTTTTTGGGGGGGGGGGAAGGGGGGGGAAGGGGGGGGGGGTGAGTGGCCATGTAGGGCTGGGGGAGGAGTAGGTTGAAGGAGTGGGGGTGGCTGAAGTTGTATTTATATGGTGGTGGTTGCCCTAGGGGTGTTTGGGAGAAGGTGATTGTTTTTCTGTTTTTTTTTTAATTATCAGTTTAGGACTTTTTAAGAATGTTTACGTAGGTAATCGCTACGCGTTACCAAAAATTAAATTATTTTCCCTACCGTTGTGATTTATATTTGTAATGGTTTATACTTTGGTTTACTAGGTTAAATAAAGTAACAAACAACGTTAAGAAAAGTTTGGATCATCAGCCTGCTTTGGTCCTGATTGCTATCAATTATGAACAGGTATTTGATTCAGCCAATAGAAAATTTCTATGCAAAGAGGTCAAAGTATTTCAAGCATTTTTTTAGTAAAAGCATAGAAAACTGTAAAGATACCCAACTTAAATAAAAGTTCAAATAGGGATAAAATCCTTTTAATAGACAGTGATGATAGAAATTCACAAAAATACCAGTTTTACTACTGATGACGGTCACTGTATATAGACCGAAATATCTGGTATTTTTGTGAATTTCTATCATCACTGTCTATTAAAAGGATTTTATCCCTATTTGAACTTTTATTTATCGTCATGGAAAGGCAGTGTGGTCTCCGAAATTATCTATACCCAACTTAGCAATTTAGCGTGCGTCAGACAGGAATTAAAAACTCTTAGTATTACTGACAGTGCAAAGTTACCATACAGAATAAGGAAAACACAAACAAGATCAATGCTAATCTTTAAAAATTTTCATCCAACCTTAGAGTTTATTTCAATCCAACTTTAAAATTTTTGGAAAGTAGGCAGACTGTTCGTTTCTAAAGTGTCAAAATTGTGTAACCTTTTTAATGAAGAGACTATAAAACTATTATGAGAGTAAATTGTAGCACTTTAATGCTCAATAAACAAAAATTAAAACCATTAGAATTATTGACATTGCAACGTTACCAAACAGAATCAGAAAAAAATAATCAAAAATAAAATTAATCCTCATTTTTAAGAATTTCTATCCAAGGTTAAAGTTTACACAAATTTTAGCCTCAAATTTTTTAAAGTAGACAGACGATATGGTCTTTGAAATATCAAATATCAAGATCTATCTTAGATGCTTCTGAAGGAACTCGGAAGAGAACAAATTGTAGATCTTTAACACGTTTTAAATACGGTTAAAAAAGCCTTAGCTCCACTGACATTACAATGTTACCAAACACAATTCGAAAAAAATAATCAAAAACCAGATCAGTCTTTATTATTAAAATTTCTATAGAAGGTTAAAGTTTGTTTAAATCCATCCTCAAGATTTTTGGGAAATATAAAAATGACTTAGTTTTAAAAATTTTAAAAGTCGAATAGTTATTTCTGAAGCAACTGTGAAGAGAGCAAACTTTAGATATTTAACACGTTCTAAAGAACAATCAACAAGCTTTGTTTACAGCCAGCCTAAAAACTTTTTGAAATAGGCAGATGACTTAGTGTGTCAAACGTGTCGAAACTGTTTTAGTAATTTTATAGTTAAAAAAAAAAAAAACATAAAATGCTTTGGAAAGCAAATTTTATCACGTTAACGTACATTAAAGAGCAATTGAAACCCTTGGTAGGCCTAAATACGCAATGCTATCAAGCCGAAATAGGAATAAAAAAAAGTTTGACTTATAGGCTTAGTTTTTTTTTTTTTTTTTTTTTTTTTTTTTTTTTTTTTTTTTATCAAACCTAATATTTTCGAAGAGCAGGTAGATAACTAAAAGTTAACCCATTTCCTATTGATCATAAAATATCTCAGACAGGGTTCGTATGTCAGACAGGGTTCGTATATGTTCGACATATGTTCGTATATGTTCGACCTCTACATTCGACCTATGTAGAGAAAATTTTCTACAAAATTCAACATTGTAGTTAATTAGAATTCAGTGGGTAATTCTGAATATTAAGACAGGGCAAAATAATTTCAAACTGTTTTTAATGATTATAAAATAGCTACATAATAGCTGTTAGGAACTTAAGCTTAAATAAATATACATAAATATGTTAAACAATATGCAGAGTAAAAGTTGATGAGAGAGTAATGTACATAAATACACCTATTGTGCCCTTTCAAAAGTTAAAATTATTTAATTTTAAAGATTATAAAATAGCTAAGACTGTTAGGACAAATAGTTTGGGCTATAGCAGCTAAAAAATGTTCACAGTTGAAGTAAATGAAAAAAATAATGTTCACTAAAATACCTATTATGCCTTTTTAACAAGTTATTCTTCTGTCTTCAATGATAAAGCAAAAATAGATCAGCTATAAAAACTGATTTAATTAAAATTTTTATTGGATTTATACAATTAATCTGATTTAAAGTCGGCCTCAAAAATGTTTTTTCAAAGCACGCATATGACTGAGTATTTAAATAAAAAATAAAATACTATTTTGATTTTTTCTGAAGCAACTGTGAAGAGAGCAAATTTTAAAGATTTATGATGTACTCTTTTCATAGAAAAAATAATCAAAACAGCATTAATTTTAATTTTTGGAATTTCCATCAAAGTTTAATGTTTATTAAAGTCCAACTTCATTTTTTTAGAAATTAGGCGGATGAAATAGTTTTCAAAATATCAAAAGTTAAAAACTATTTTAGTTATCTTAGAAGCAACGATTAGCAGCGGAAAGTCAATTAACAGCGGAAGAAAATAAATTGTGGCACTTTAACGCGTGTTAAACACTACGAGACGCGCAACGCTAAATAGCTACAAAGTGCAAAGCAACTAAACATAATTAGAAAACAAATTTAAAAGAAGGTATTTATTCATTTGAATATTTTGATTGTTCAAAAATAATCAAAAAAAAGATTAATCTTCATTTTTAGAATTTCATTCAAGGCTTATTTACAGCCTGCCTTAAAACTTTTGGAAGTAGGAGCAGATGACTTAGTGTTTAAAATGTATCAATATCATTTTAATAATTTTTTAAGTAAAGACATGGAAAACTAGATAGCAAATTTTTTCACTTTAACGCGCATTAAACCGGAATTAAGAGGCTTAACAGCATTAAAAGCGCAACGCTACTAAACAGAATTAGGAATAATAATAATAATAAAAAATAAATTGTCATTCATTAGAGGTTGATTTATAGGTCTAGTTTTTATCGAACAAAAAAATTTTCCTAGAGAAGGCTGATTACTTAGTGTTTAAACCATTTTCTGTTGATTATAAAATAGCTGACCATGCTGAATTATAGTAATCAAAATTAAATTCAACAAAATATGTGCAGAAATATACGTAAACCAATTCGTAAAAGTGGTTCTTTTTACTTTCAACCTGTGTAAAGTAAATACTTATAAAACATTTAAGATTTTAGTTAATTTATATTAACTCTGCTATTATTTAATTTATGAAGACATGGTACAATAATTCACATTTCTTTTTAGTGATTATAAAATAGCTAAGACTGTTAGGACTAATAGTTTGGGCTATAGCAGTTACATAATTTGAAGAGTAGAAGTTAATGAAAAAATCATATTTGCAAATATACCTGTTGCGCCCTTTTGGAAATTGATTCTTTTATTTCAATGATGAAGCAAAAGTGGATCAGCTATACAGAAAAGTGATTTAATTAAAATTTCTATTGGGTTTTATACGATTAATCTGAGTCAAACTAGATAGAAATAATTGTTTATTTTCCCAAAGAAAAAGTTGAGTTTCTTCACTTTTCAAAATAAAATGTCATTTTAAATAAAACACAACTGAGACCAGTAGCGTTTTCAGACTTCATAATATGGAGAGGGAGGTGTGCCAGAGAAGTGTAAATACAAAATAAGAGGAATTCATATCAGAAAAACTGGGGGAAGGATGCCCCCTGCCCAGGCTTAGAACCACCAATGACTGACACATCTCCTGAACTCTTAGTTACCTGCATTTAGCTCCATCTAGAGAACAACTGCCATGATTACTACACCCTGAGCATGGTCCGATAAATAACGAGTCAATAGCTGATTTTCCTTTTGTTTGTTCACTTTCAAACTTGACTCTAATTGGTCCTTTTATGTCCTCAGGAAATGGAAGAGTCACACGTTCCCATCTGTAACAAAGAGAAAAAGGGGCTGTCCTATAGTTTTGTATGTAAAAGAATACTTTAATGTCATTTGTTTATTTTGTAAACCAATCACTCGTTATTCTTGGATAAAAATGGCTCCGCCTTTTTAAAATAAGATTAAATAATCATTTGAGTTAACTAAATCTGAGTGATAAAGCTAGATAGACAAGGAAGGGCCATTCCTGGAGAGACAATTAGACCCGCCTTTTTAGAACATTATTTGTTCTTTTGTGAGAAACACTAAAGGGCTCAGCACACGTAGCTGATTTCTGGAACTTATTTCAGCATCAGTGGACAAACGATAACGGTAAGAAAAATTTGTTGGAAGAAAAATTTTTACGCGAGATTTTCAAAACAAAAAATCATGGACACAAACAGTCAACTGGAGTTTATTAATAGTTGCATGATTGATCTCAGCTTAGTTCTCTGTTTAGTTCTCAGCTCAGTAGCGGGGTCTTTCACCACAGACATCTCTGGCTGACCATTTATTTGTATCTTATTTTTCTTTTCCGATGATCATGATGAAAATCGGCACTGATTTTGTAAATCAACACCGAAAACTAGAAAATTTTTCAAGCTCAAATCGACGCCGATTTATTTTAAAATCGGTGCTAATTTGGAAAGCAGTTCACGAAATCAGCCACATGTGCCCAACCCTTAAGCTAGTAAAACAGGAAAAGTTTTTGAGTCAGGACAGTTTTAACAAGTAAATCTCTGCTTCTATAAGTACATATAGGCCTTAGGATAAATCAAATGAAAAGTAGAATATTATTATTGCTGAATGTTTCGAGAATTATAAGCTGGTACTTTTAGTTAAAAAAAAAAAGCAAAGACAAAAAGTTCTAATATTACAAACTGTGCTAAGCAAAAAAAAAAATCAACAGGGCTAACATAAAGCTCCAAAAGGAAGAAACAGAACAAAACACAAATGAGATGAAGTATAGTACAACCACAAAAACGAACTGATTAACTAGCAAGAGAGAGAAACCTCATAAAACGATTAATTCTTCTAAATGTCCAGACTGGGCCCCAAGGACAGATTTCTTCTCCCTACCCTCAATCTTTTGTCAATAACTAAACTGTTGATATATTTCCATCTTTAAAAGGAATAAGCACAACTCTACAGTCAGAATAAAACCATAGGAGTCCCCCTTTTTTAAAATTAACAAATGAATGTGCATTGTCAGTTTAGTATACATTGATACTGATATTTAGCAATCAAAATGTTAATATTATTTATCTACTAAAGTTATAAAAGTAAAAACATTTATATTTTTTCAGTAAAGTGCAAATTATGTTCTGGCCTTGGGAAGGCATAGGGGTTTTGAGCCCAACTCATTTTTAATTTCTGCTCGTTTTGAGTTTGACTCGGTTATTTATTGTGATTTCTGTTCGTTTTGGGTTTTATTTATTTATCCATGCTGATTTGTGGTAGTTTCACGCTTGGTAGATTTTTTTTGGCTCATTTTTGGTTTCATGGAGTTCTTTACTTTTCTTTGAAAAACTTATGTTGTGGAAATTTTTTTTTTTAATTAATACTAAACAATTGCAGATTTGATATTTTAGGCCTATGTGAGACTTTTTAACGTAGAAACATTCTTTATCGCTTAAGCCTCCAAGTGCTCAATTAGAGAAGTTTACACTTTGTTTTAGTCGGGTTTGGGACTATATCGAGTTGTTTACTTTCAAGTTTATTTTCATGGGTGATTAAAATTTCCTTTTTTCTCTTTTAGGTTTGAAAAATGATAATTTAGTCTTTTAACCATATTGTTAGTCACGATCTGTATCCTCTAATAGGAATTTCAACACCTGTTAATCAGCATTCAGCAACAATAATAGATAATATATTTGTTGGATCTCGCTTACTTGCTACTTCATATGCTGATTTAGTATTAATGGGCGTTTTGGTCTTTTTCCTGTGGTAGCAGTGACTCCGTTTCTACAAGAACAAAAGCCAAAAATAAAGAAGACAAAGAAAAGGCAACCGAAAAAAGAGAATTCGGAAAAACTTAGTCAAGAACTGAATATTGTTTAACCACAAAAGGCTTATGATAAATATAAAATTCCATCCGCTGCATTTAATACGTTTGTAGCCATTCTTCAACCGACATTTGATTCAACATGTGGTGCCAGTGACACCGTTTCTACGTACACAAAAGCCAAAAATAAAAAAGACACAGAAAAGGCAATTGAAAAAAGAGAACTCTGATAAATTTAGTCAAGAACTGAATATTGTTTCACCACAAGAGGCTTATGATCATAGGCAGCGCGATAGAGTGGCCTAAGTTAAGAACGATGTGGGCACAATGTATTTTTTTTTTTTACTCCATACCTGGGCACTTCGTATCGAAGGAGTTGTCGTAGAAACTTCGAAAAGGGCTAATTCGATTAGAAATTGGAGTGGCTAGTGCCCTTTTTAACTGTCGAAAGTGATTGGAGGGTGACTAGCCCCCCCCCCCCACGCCCCTCATTCCCCAAACAAATCCAGTCAAAATTTTGAGATAGCCATTTTGTTCAGCGTAGTTGATTTCCAGATAGAAAATATGTTTTTGAGGAGGACTCTCCCCTACAACCCTCAGAGCAAGGGCTTTAAGTTATGCCCTGAGGTTACATAAGAACGATGTTGGCACAATGTATCATTTATTATTCTATTCCTTTACAGCAGGGCACTTCTTCTGGAAGGGGTCGTCGTAGAAACTTCAAAAGTGACTCATTCGATTTGATATCGAGAGTTCTAGTGTCCTTTTAAATAGTTGAAAGTGATTGGAGGGCAACTAGCCCCCCCACGCCCATCATTCCCCCAAACACATCCAATGAAAATTTGAGTTAGTCATTTTGTTCAGCGTGGTTGATTTCCTGATAGAAAATATGTTTCTAAGGAGGACAATCCCCCACAACCCTCAGGGCAAGAGTTTTAAGTTATGCCCTGGGCGCATATAAGGTTTTTACAGAAGATGTTGTCATAGAAAATTCAAAACAGACTCATTTGATTGGAAATTCAAAGGGCTAGTGCCCTTATTAATAATCAACAGTGATTGGAGGGCAACTAGTCCCCCTCCCACGCCCACCATTCCCTAAAATACATCCAATAAAAATTTAGAGATAGCCTTTTTGTTCAGTATAGTTGATTTCCAGATTGAAAATATGTTTCTGAGGAGGACACTCCACCACAACCCTCTGGGCAAGGGTTATAATTATGCCCTGGGGGCATATAAGGTTTTTATTGAAATCTTTGTCGTATAAACTTGAAAAAGAGCTCATTCAATTTGAAATTCAAAGGGCTAATACCCTTTTTAATACTCGACAGTAATTTGAGGGCAACTAGCCCCCCTCTCACGCCCACCTTTTCCCCAAAAACATCCAATCAATATTTTTAGATAACCTCTTTATTCAACGTAGCTGAAAGTTTTGGAAATTAGGTCTTTAAGGATGACAACCCCTCCCCCCACAACCCTCAGGACAAGGGTTGTACGGTATGCCCTGGAGGCATATAAAGTTTTTATTGAAAGTTTTGTCGTAAAAACTTCAAAAGGGCTCATTCAATTGGAAATTAAAAGGGCTAGTGCCTTTTTTAATAGTTGAAAGTGATTGGATAGTGAATGACGCCCCTCTCACGCCCACCATTTTCCCAAACACATCCAATCCAAATTTTGAGATATCCATTTTGTTCAACGTAGTTGAAAACTCTGGAAACTAGGTCTTTTAGGATGATAAACCCCTCAGAGCCCTCTTTGCAAGGGTTGTAAGTTATGCCCTGGGGGCAAATAAAGTTTATATAGAAAGTTGTTATAGAAATTGAAAAAGGGCTCATTTGATTGGAAATTGAAATTGCCTTTTTTAATAGTCGAAAGTGAGTGGAGAGTAATTAACCCTTCTCTTACGCCTACCATTTCCCCAAAAACATTCAATCAAAGTTTAGAGATAGCCATTTTGTTCAACGTAGTTGAAAGTTCTGGAAATTATGTGTTTAAGGATGACAAACCCTCCAGATCCCCAAGAGCAAAGGTTGTAAGTTCTGCCCTGGGGGGATATAAGGTTTTTATAGATAGAGTTGTCGTAAAACTTCAAAAGGGGCTCATTCAATTGGAAATTTAGAGGGCTAGTGCCCTTTGTAATTAGTCGAAAGTGATTGGAGGGTAACTAACCCCCCTTCATGCCCACCCTTCCTCCAAACACATCCAATCAAAATTTTGAGATAGCCATTTTGTTCAACGTAGTAGAAACTTCTGGAAATTAGGTCTTTGAGAATGACCCCCCAGAACTCAGGGCAAGGGTTGTAAGTTATACCCTGGGGGTATATAAGATTTTTATTGAAAGTTTTGTCGTAGAAACTTCAAAAGGGCTCATTTGATTGGAAATTGAAAGGGCTAGGGTCATTTTTAATAGTTAAAAATGATTGGAGAGCGACTACCGCCCCTCTCATGCCCACCAATTTCCCACAACACATCCAATGGAAATAGTGAGATAGCCATTTTGTTTAACGTAGTTGAATGTTCTGGAAATTCGGTCTTAGAGGATGACAACCACCCTAACAGACCTTAGGTTAAGGGTTGTAATTTATGCCCTGGGGCATATAAGGTGCTTATAGAAAGCGTTGTCGTTTCCAAAAGGGCTCATTCGATTGGAAATTGAAAGGCCTACTGCCCTTTTTAAATGTCGAAAGTGATTGGAAGGCTTGGCATTTTTATAGTAAAGATCGATGTGGGTATAATGTATTATTTTTGTTGTTTTTGTTGTTTTGACCAGGGCACTTCGCATCGAAGGAGTTGTCGAGTGAACTTCGAAAAGGGCACATTCGATTGAAAATAGAAAGGGTTGATGCCCTTTTTAATAGTCGAAAGTGATTTGAGGGAAACTAATCCCCCTTCCACTCCCATCCTCCACGCTCACCCTCCCTCACCCATCCTCCCAATTGCCCATTATGTTTAAAAACTAAATTTTGCCTTTAGATTGAATCATAATGCAATATGATAATGCTAATTCCCAATAAGGCATCTCAGCAGTATCCCAAGAACGACTGAGGGTATTATATTCAAACTTTCGGGGCTACTTCTGCTCTTAAAATTTAACCAAATCAAAATAGCGCAAGTGTGTCTAAGCTATCAAAGAAAGTAAACAGATTTCTTTTGCGAATGGTATCAAGTTTTCCATTTTAGGTCAACTAGAGGAGCTATGAAACTAAATTAAACAGTACTATTTGTGTCCAGATTTTTAAAAGGGTGTATGTTGTTAAAAATTACTGAAAAATTTTCTCCCGCATACAAATAGCAGGCCAAACTATAAAGTCTTAAAAAACGAAAATATTTTCTTTTTCTCTGAAAAAACTATGTCAATATAAAACGAACAGAAATTAATCAAAAAAAACTTTTTCCCCAAAAAAAGTTTTTCAAAGCAAAGTAAAGAACTCCATTAAACAAAAAATGTGCAAAAATAAAATCAAATAATCTACCAAGCGTGAAACTACCACAAATCAGCATTGATAAATAAATAACACCCAAAACGAACAGAAATTACAATAAATAACCGAGTCAAACTCAAAAGGAGCAGAAATTAACATAAGTTGGGCACAAAACCCCTATGCCTTCCTAAGGCCAGAACAAAATTTGCACTTTACTGAAAAAATACAAAGGAATGTGCATTCAGGGGTTTAATATACATATACTGATATTTAGTAATCAAAATGTTAATATTATTTGACTTATTAAAGTTATAAAACTAAAAACATTTATATCTTTTCAGTAAAGTGCAAATTTTGTTCTGGCCTTGGGAAGGCATAGGGGTTTTGCGGCCAACTTATGTTAATTTCTGCTCGTTTTGAGTTTGACTCGGTTATTTATTGTAATTTCTGTTCGTTTTGGGTTTCGCTTATTTATCGATGCTGATTTGTGGTAGTTTCACGCTTGGTAGATTATTTTATTTTATTTTTGCTCATTCTTTGTTTAATGGAGTTCTTTACTTTTCTTTGAAAACTTATTTTGAGGAAAACGTTTTTTTAATTAATGAATATAAAAGTCCATCTGCTGCATTTGATAAGTGTTTATCTATTCTTTAACTGATATTTGATTCAACCTGTGGTGGCAGCGACTCCGTTTCTACGTGCACAAAAGCCAAAAATAAAGAAGACAAAGAAAAGGCAACTGAAAAAAGAGAATTCTGATAAATTTAGTGTTTCACCCCATGAGACTTATGATGAATATAAAATTCCATCGACTGTATTTGATAATTTCATAGGTATTCTTAGACCGATATTTGATTCAACCTTAGCAGTGACACCGTTTCTATGTGCACAAAAGCCAAAAATAAAGAAGAGAAAGAAAAAGCAACTGAAAACACAGAATTCTGCTAAGTTTAGTGTTTCACCACATGAGGCTTATGATTATATAAGTCTTATGGCTGTATTTGATAATTTTTTATGTATCCTTCAACCGATATTTGATTCAACTTGTGGTGGCAGTGACTCCGTTTCTACGTACACAAAAGCCAAAAATACAGAAGACAAAAAAAAGCAACTCAAAAAAGAGAATTTTGATATATTTAGTCAAGAACTGAATATTGTTTCACCATAAGAGGCTTATGACAAATATAGAGTTCCATCTGCTTCATTTGATAAGTTTGTAGGTATTCTTCACCCGTATTTGATTGAACCGTGGCAGTGACACTGTTTCTACGTGCAAAAAACCCAAAAATAATGAAGAAAAAGAA
The DNA here is from genome assembly GCF_049724085.1 of Artemia sp. Qi Xiang Cuo. Taxonomy (NCBI): domain Eukaryota; kingdom Metazoa; phylum Arthropoda; class Branchiopoda; order Anostraca; family Artemiidae; genus Artemia; species Artemia sp. Qi Xiang Cuo. Next base: position 3,738,308 of record NC_142808.1, on the reverse strand, counting down.
AAGGCAACTGAAAAAAGAGAATTCTGATAGATTTAGTGTTTCACCACATGAGGCTTATGATGAATATAAGAGTCCATCGGCTGTATTTGATAGTTTTGTAGGTATTCTTCAACCGATGTTTCATTCAACCTGTGGTGCCTTTGACTCCATTTCTACGTGCACAAAAGCCAAAAAAGAAGACAAAGAAAAGGCAACTGAATATAAAGAATTCTATTATATTTAGTCAAGAACTGAATATTGTTTCACAACAAGAGGATTATTATGAATATAAAAGTCTAGCCGCTGCATTTTATAAGTTTGTTGGTATTCTTCAACTGACATTTAATTCAACCAGTGGTGGCAGTGACTCCGTTTCTACGTGCACAAAAGCCAAAAATAAAGAAGACAAAGAAAAGGCAACTGAAAAAAGAGAATTCTGATAAATTTAGTCAAGAACTGAATATTGTTTCAGCACAAGAGGCTTATGATGAATATTAAATTCTATGCGGTGCATTTGATAAGTTTTTAGGTATTCTTCAACCTATATTTGATTCAGCATGTGGTTGCAATGACACCGTTTCTACGTATACAAAAGCCAAAAATAAAGTAGACAAAGAAAAGTCAACTGAAAAAATAGTATTCTAATAAATTTAGTCAAGAACTGAATTTTGTTTGACCACAAGCGGCTTATGACGAATATAAAAGTCCATCTGCATTTGAAAAGCTTGTAGGCATTCTTCAACCAATATTTGATTCAACATGTGATGGCAGTAACACCGTTTCTACGTACACAAAAGCCAAAAATAAAGAAGACAAAGAAATGGCAGCTGAAAAAAGAGAGTTCTGATAAATTTAATCAAGAACTAAATATTGTTTCACCACCGGAGGCTTATGTTAAATATAAAAGTCCATCCGGTGCATTTGATAAGTATGTAGGTATTCTTCGACCGATGTTTAATTCAAAATGTGGTGGCAGTGACACCATTTCTACGTACACAAAAGCCAATAATAAAGCAGCAAAGAAAAGGCAACTGAAAAAAGAGAATTCTGATAAATTTAATCAAGAACTGAATATTGTTTCACCACAAGAGGCGTATGATGAATATAAAAGTCCATCCGGTGCATTTGATAGGTTTGTAGGTAGTCTTCAACCGATATTTTATTCAACATGAGGTGGAAGTGACACCGCTTCTACGTACACAAGAGCCAAAACTAAAGATGACAAAGAAAATCAACTGAAAAAAGAGAATTCTGATAAATTTAGTCAAGAACTGAATATTGTCTCACCAAGAGAGGCTAATGATGCATATGAAAGTCCATCCGCTGTATTTGATAAGTTTGTAGCTATTCTTCAACCGATATTTGATTCAACATGTGTTGGCAGTGACACCGTTTCTACGTACACAAAAACCAAAAATAAAGAAGAAAAAGAAAAGGCAACTGAAAAAAGAGAATTCTGATAAATTTAGTCAAGAACTGAATATTGTTCCACCACAAGAGGCTTATGATGAATATAAAAGTCCGTCCGCTGCATTTTATAAGTTTGTAGATATTCTTCAATCAATATTTAATTCAACCTGTGGTGACAGTGACTCCGTTTCCACGTGCACAAAAGCTAAAAATGAAGAAAACAAAAAAGGCAACGGAAAAAAAGAATTCTGATAAATTTAGGGAAGAACTGATCATTGTTTCACCACAAGAGGCTGATGATGAATATAAAACTCAGTCCGCAGCATTTGATAAGATTTTAGGTATTCTTCAACTGATATTTGATTCAAAATTTCCAATGAGGACTGCTTAGCAGCAGAAAATGACTCCCAGAAAGCCATGGGTAGCCCAGGAGCTTCTTCGACTAATCCAGAAAAGAAATTAGTTGTAAGTGCTTTATTTTAATTCTAATTCATAGGAGGTATATAATGAATATCAGGAGTTCCTTATAAAACTAATCGATTTCGAAGATCATGTATTCAAGAATATTGGAAAGAAATTTGAGAATACAAAAGGGAACACTACAGGCAAGTTGAAAATTATTGATTAAGCACTAAATGGTGACAAGAAGTCAACTAGCCTAACAGTTTATGATAGCATTGTTGTTGAAAGGAAGTAAATTTCAGATGTTTTCGGAATTATTTTTCAAAAATAGGTGAATCAGTAAGTGAAAGTTCGTATAGCAGTAGAAGTGAAATTCCTGAGTCTTTTAAAGATGATAGAGATTAGGGAGTGAAGATGAAAATAATTGTGAAGATGAAACTGGGAGATTGAGTGAAGATGAAAGCAATGAAAGCATTGTTGAAAGTAATCTAGAGGAGATGAAGCAAACAATGAGATTGATGAAGTTAAATTTGTCTGGGAGTTTTTGTCTCAATCTTCAAATATTTAAATAAGATGTTTAATTTAATAATATTCAATTAAATTATGGGCGAGTTCCATTTGCGATTGAAAGAAGTGAAGGTCATCCCTTTGCTTAAAACAAGTTTTAAAACAGATCTTTCTAACTGGGGGCCGATTTCGATGTTGTCTTTGCTTTCAAAACTATACGAAAATGTTATGCACAAAAGATTGTATAATCACCTGAGCCTGTATATATTTCTCACTAAAACACAGTTTGGATTTATTAAAGATCATTCTACAATACATGCACTACACCGTATCATTGATTTTTTTTTTCAGCTCTGAGCCTCAATATGGTGAGTTGGAGCTTTCAATCTACATAGATTTTAGTTAAGCTCCATATGCTGTAGTTTTTAAGATTTTATTGAGTAGTCTAATCTTTTAGGGGCTCAGAATGTATCTTTGACTTGGTTCGAGTCTTACGTTAGTGGGAGAAAGTTTAGAGTGAATATTGATGGTTGCATTTCAATAATTTACAGTATATGCCCCGGAGTTCCACAAGACTCAGTGCTTGGGCCCCTAATGTACCTGATGTATGTAGACACCATGCAATTTTATATTCCTGTGAGATTAACTAAGTCGTTTACTGATGACACTCGGTTTACAGTAACATCATCTTGTGTGAATCTTTTGATTAGAAAGACTATTAAAACCCTAGATGAATTGGTAAGTTTTGTGAGGTTTGGCTGTCCGTCTGTTAATGTTGTTAAATTTGTTAATTATGTATTGTTAAATAAAGCTTTTAGTATTAAATATTTAGGTTTTTATCTTGACTCTAATTTGAATTGGAAACTATATTGTGATGCAGTTGCAGCGAAAGTGACAAGAGGATTTGGTCTTACAAAAAGGCTCAGGAATAAGATTCCGCTAAGCTTTATAATGATCCTCCGCCATTCTATTATCTGTTCGTAACTGTCTTATGGTCGTTTGTTTTTTCACTAGGTCTTTTGTGTCAAGTTTTAAAAGAGGCCAGACTCTAAAAATTAAAGTTGTTTTTATTTAGAAAGATTAGGCGAGATTTGAAAATAGTACTTTAAGTTACTTTATTAAGCTCAAAATTGTGAATGTTTATAAGTTAGGAGATTATCAACTAGCTGTTTTTTTTTATCAATGTTTTGATCTTTGTTAACCGGAGTGCTTTTTGGAAATTCTTAAATCCAACACTTTTCATCATTGCTATGGAGCTAGGAATTCCTCGGGGATAGTGTCTGAGGATCGCACTACTCAATGATTAGACTCAATGAGACCACGGGTGTGGAATTCCCTCCCGGAGGGTATAAAGCTAGCAGATAATGTTAGGCACCTATAATGAAGATTGATATATTACCACATGGGGAGTTTTCAATGATTTAGATTAAAATTTATGTATCTATTTATTTTTGATTTCTTAATTTGTTTTCAGGTTTTAATTTTTTATTTATAGGTGAAGTATGAATATGTAAAAGTTGATTAAAATGACGGAAACGACGATCATATTCAATCCAATGTGTTTCCCTGATGATTGTTGAAAGATCATGTAAGCGTTGTTCTTGCAAATATATCTGTTTTACTCATTTTTATCTCTCTCCAATCAACTCAAACAAATTCCATAGCCTACCCTGCGCTATGTAAAATACTCCTGTATAATATGACAAAACTTACATTTATTCTTAAACAGTATCAGGCATCGCTGACCATTGGTCGGCTTGCGAAAAAGTTTTTTTTTCATCACATAATAAAACTAAAAAAAACCGGTAAAACAACCCAAAGGAAAATAAACCATTTTTGACATTTTCGAAGATAAATTAACAAACCAAAAATATAACAATGCTGATTAGGGGAAAAAACAGATGGCCAACTTTAATCTCAAATCATTCATTTCAAACAAGAGGAGAAAATTCCATGATCTGCTTTATACAGAAATGGATGTATGAGGTTTATGAATCGAGTGGTTCATTCCTGTGAAAGATGAGACACCAATGATCAGTAATATAAAAGCGAGTTTGAAAAGACTGAGATCAAGGCATTTAAAGAACAATAGAAAACTGGAAAAACAATTTACTGTAAAATGAGCAAAAGATCATTCATCTAATGCTTAACTGAGAATCATGATACTCAGCACCTAGTAATATAAGAAAAACGGAATTTGTTCAGAAGAAAGTTTTATATGTCTTTGTCAAAAATTTGTAACAGAAACATAAATAAAAATAGATTATACAAGGTGAATAACCTAAATAAAAATAAAATAAATATTTGACAGCATTTAATGCGCATTACTACGAGGTTTCAAACACATGTTTAGCACTAAAATTGAAATTGACATCCTATTCATTCTGAAAAAGAACTTGGTCAATAAACAAGTTTACTTACTGGAAAAAATTGGTTCTTTCTAGTCGATCAATAATAACCTCTCCGGCCTTAAAAGTATTCCAAGACTTTCCGTGATCCACTGAATAACTTAAGAGCAGAGCAGAGTCGACGAGTTTGTCACAGTGCATGTTGATAGAAAATTGTATTACATTAGTTTCATTGGTCAGATATATATCTCTTGTTATTGCTATTCTTCGAAGTTTTTCTTTAGCGCTGAAGATCAATGCTGATGACGATGATGCACAGTCCTTCTGTAAGGAAATTTGTCAAAAGCTGGGAAATGCATCCTAGAGAGGTATCTCAAACAGAATTTGAAGTTACTCGGTCCGCACTAATTTCTTGTTTCACAATACGCAACTTATGCGCTATTTTGAAGCATAACGTGAAAAACAACGTAACTAAAAATAATTCTCAATTTTTCACATCACAAGTGAACAATATAAATTCTAGAAATTAGAAATTTATCAGTCTTAGCTGAACCTCTTTGTAGAAGGAAATATCATTTTAATTTTATCACATAAATTTTTTTGTGAGTTCTATCTAAGTTTTATTTTGTATCTTTTTTTTAGGACAGCTATCAGTAATATTCGTACATATTAGTCAACCTGCCAGTGTGAGTCTCTATTAAGAATTTTTTCTAAGTTTTTATTTAGTTTCTTTTCTTTAGATGAGGATAGCTATTAGTAATAATTTTAAACATCTAGTCTACCTGTTAGGATTAGTCCTTATTGCACGTTCTTTCTAGGTTTTTATTTAGTATATCATCTTTTGCTGAGGATAGCTATCAGCACTATTCATGGATATTAGTTAACCTGCCAGTGTGAATCTCTATTATGAGTTCTTTTTAAGTTTTTATTTATTATGTTTTCCTTTGCTAGGGATAGCAACTAATGATATTCATACTTATTAGTCTACCTGTCAGTGTGAGCCTTTATGGCAAGTTCTTTCTAGGCTCTTACTTAGTACGTTTTCTTTTGCTGAGGACAGCTATTAGTAATATTCGAACATGTTAGTCTATTTGTCAGTGATGTAACTTAAATGATAAGCCATCATTTTGTGGAATCATTTTTCCAAGTGTGAAGGATGTATATTTGTTTTCGGAATCCAAGGCCTAAACACCATTTTTAGGTATAAAAGAAAAACTTTCTTAGATACACAGTGTGTGTATACTTGTAGTATTTTCTGACAACTATCTTACATTTTTTTTGTTTTTGTCTTAATAAGAATTTTTACACGCAGTATTTTCTAACAACTGTCTTACAATTTTTTGTGGTATTTTCCGACAACTGTCTTACAATTTTTTTGTAGTATTTTCTGGTATTTTGTCGTACATTTTTTTGTAGTATATTCTGAAAACTGTCGTACAATTTTTTTTATATTTTGTAACAACTGCCTTAAAAGTTTTTGTTATTGTCTTAGTTAAAAATTGTACCTGTAATTTCTACCTGTAGCATTTTCTGACAACTTTCTTATAAATTTGTTGTGGTGTTTTCTGAGAACTGTCTTACATTTTTTTGTAGTATTTTCTGACAACTGTCTTACAATTTTTTTTCAGTATCTTATGACAACTGTCTTACAAGTTTTTGTTGTTGTCTAAATGTTTACTTTTATTATTTTCTGACAACTGTCTTACAATTTTTTCTCTAGTATTCCTGACAACTGTCTTATCATTTTTTTTAGTATTTTCTGACAGCTGTATTGCAATTTTTTATTGTTGCCGTAATTAAAATTTTTACCTGTGGTATTTTCTGACAACTGTCTTACAATTATTTTTGTAGTATTTTCCGACAACTGTCTTACAATTTTGTTGTTGTTGTCTCAGTTAAAATTTTTACCTGTAGTATTTTATGACAACTGGCTTACAATTTTTTTGTAGTACTTTCTGACAACTGTCCTACATTTTTTTGTAGTATTTTCCGACAACTGTCTTACAATTTTTTTGTTGTTGTCTCAGTTAAAATTTTTACCTGTAGTATTTTATGACAACTGGCATACAATTTTGTGTAGTATTTTCTGACAACTGTCTTACATTTTTTTTGTAGTATTTTCTGACAACTGTCTTACATTTTTTTTGTAGTATTTTCTGACAACTGTCCTACAATTTTTTTGTAGTATTTTCTGAAAACTGTATTAAAATGTTTTGTTCTTGTCTTTGTTACAATTTTTACCTGTAGTATTTTGGGGCACCTGTCTTAAATTTTTTTGTAGTATTGTCTGACAACTGTCTTACAGTTTTTTTTGTAGTAATTTCTGCCAACTGTCTTACAGTTTTTGTGTAGTAATTTCTGCCAACTGTCTTACAATTATTTGTTTTTCTTAGTTAAAATTTTTACCTTTTATCCATTTATTTTGCTAATATTTCATATATAAATGGACAGGCAGTGGGATCTAAAAAAGTATTTACTAAAATCTTCAGAAGCAGTTCTTTTCAAATATAAACCTAAGCAAGTAAATTTATTTAAAATCAGAGTTGGGTGCTACTGTGTCCCTCTTAGCTCTTTTCAATCATGGGCATGCAAAGAATGTCACTAAACAGAAATTACTATCAAAGCATAAATGAAACCCCCAACGAACAGAAATTAAAATAGATAATCACATTAACCATAAAGTTAACTGATAAATAAATAAATTTAAGATAAATAAGTCAATCCTAAGAGTAGAAATTAAACGAACTAAACGAGTAGAGATTAAAAGGAGCACTCATGTTGAACTTAAATTAACATAAATTCCTACAAATAAGATTTTATGTACTCCCTCCCCCGTCCTAACCCTTTACATATAATGAAATTCATATCATTGTATATTACATATTCAGCTGATTTTATTTAATAATTTCCAGTTATCTTTGATTATTACAGCGATTTAATTTCGTTTTTGGTCATTGTTTTAGAAAATTAAGCACAATGTTCAAAATACATATAGTTTTTAATATAACGTAGCTCACACTATAGACTTTGGAAGGTTTGCAAATAGGGGGAGGGGGATAAACCACTGTTTGTGGTAACTAGAGTTAAATATTCATTATAATGTCTACTTGTTTTAGGATTTACTTATTCATCGATACCAGTATCTTTTATCTTTAGATTTTGTATGATTATTTATTTTAATTCATGTTTTGTTTTAGGTTTTATCTATTCTTTTATAGTGATTTTTGGTCTTTCTAGTTTTAAATATTATTGCACAATGTTTCTACTAGTTTTTAAGTTTAGAAAGGGCTTATTACTTTTCTTGGAAAAAATTTCTTTTCGAAAGCTTTGTTTGAAAATGGATTTATTCATAGATTTAAAGCTTGATCGTGAAAGTATGACAGTATTTACTCTTAACTTCTACTTTGTGGGTGGGTGATTTACGTCCTGTCTTCTTTTTACAATCATCACCTTTTTGAACATCCTTCATAACTCGCTCTAAAATTTTTTAATAAACGAAAAATAAAATTTTTTTAGTTTAAAAAAAAGAATCCAGTTTCTCAGGAAAATAGTATTAGTAGCTTTCCTCAAGTTGATATTATCCTATTTATTTAACTACACCATGAAACAAACCTGTAATACTATCAGAAGAAATTATTTAAACATTATTCTTCAGCTTAACATGAACGTTTTGGCGTCAAGTGTTTCTAAATTTTAGCAAAATTATTGACAATACTGTTTTTGCCTCATGGAGACAAATAGTGAGCATAATCACAGAAACTCGGGAATTCTTCTAAGAAAAAACTATTATCATTTACGATATCATCATTTTCATCAGAAAATTATCAATTATTATTAATAATTTGCAGTAGACTACTAGAAAAAAATCTGCAAAGATTAAGAACAGGAAATGCTAATAAAAACAAATAAAGAATTTGAAGATAAATATCGAAAAAAGACTGATAATACCCCTAAAAATTGGAGGTTTTCTTAGTGGGAGGGTAAATTCTAACCCGGACCGTAGAATTTAAATTGAATTTCTACGTTCTTGGAATTTATTTGGAAAAAGACTATGAAAAACAAATCAAAAACACTTCAACAATAGACAAATATAATCTTGAATAATTTGCTCGTACTAGAGCTCCAAAAGCTAAATAAATAGCCTTGAATAATTCTACACAGGATAAACCTCTGATATGGGACAACAATCGTTCTTTGGGATAAACTGCAGGGCTGACATTACCCGCAGAAAGCCCCAAATGCTGAAAGGTTAACCAAGAAGAATTTTAATAAAAGGAGAGTTTAAGTCTACAGAACCTTCTTTTGGGCGCAGCTTAATATTATCCTTCATTATCCTTTCAGGTCACAGTAACTCAAGTTAGAGACACTAGTTCCCAATTCTAAGAGGTACTTAAGGAAAAATTTTAAAATACTTTTAGAAGAACTGTCGATAATATAAGCTCTACTTTAGAGTGAATGTTCTGGCCTGAACCTTGAAGAATTTCCTAAAAGGAGACAGTTTGAGTCTATCTACAAAATATGTATTTTTAGGACACTTTATCTTGTGTTATTTTAATGCTATCTATGCTTATGCCATCTGTAAATTACCCAAAAGAAAACATGTTGATTTTAGTCCCAAATCTTAAGGGTTATTTTAGAAAATGTTTAGAAGGATAAATGTAGTTAAAACTAAAAAAAAGTAGCTACTACAGAATGACTTACAAGGATCAACAAGAAGCAGGGATCAAATGGACCAATTTTTCGTGAGGACACAGTTTGAACTATCTCTTACGGGACCATCTATTATGGAACCATCTGTTCTGGGTCCATCTGTTATGGGACCATCTGTTATTGGACCATCTGTTATGGGACATTTGTTATGGGACTAAATTTAGGGTAGTCAGTCAACCTCTTGATGGCTTTTAAAAATATGAATTTATCGATTCTAAGTTCTAGTAATTACTTTAGAAAAGTTCAGACATATTTAGAAGAAAATAATAATGGAAATAGCAACTCTACAATGGCTTAGTCTAAAAAATTAGCCTAGCCAAGAAATTTGGACTTTTTTCAAAGTTACGCTTTTTAGTACTTTGGGATTCTTCAAACTAAGGTTAAAGCAAACAATTTTATTGTATCTATTTGTACCATTGATACATTTTCTAAATAGCCTTCTACGCCATTTGTTAGGTACATAAGCACCAATTTCAATAAGGTTTGTTCATTTTATGGTAAAAGCACGAAAATTGGCACACATATGCAGAAAAGTACGGAAAATCTGACAGGGGGTGAGCCACATTTTCTGAGCGCGTTTTTCGCGTTTCACCACGTTTTTCCGCGCGGAAAATCGTTTTTTTTTTAATTGAAGGAATTGAACATTTAAAGGATAATTTCTTGTTGATTCGGGTCTGTTGATTCTGAATATGGGCCCACTTCTGAAAACAGATCAGCAGTTTTTGAGTTATCGTCATTGTCATCATCGTGGGTCGTACTCTTTTCTGTATACTGAGGTAGTAGAAGCGCTTTGGGTATCTTCCATGGCTAAATCGAGTATGCTAAGTCTGAAAATGTGCTTACTTTTAATATCCAACCAACCGTTACTGAGTTATAATCAATTTCCTCGTCGTTAGGTGTAGACTGTCTTTCATACTTCTAAATTACAATACTCTCGTTCACCTTAATGTGCAAGTGACGACTGTGGTCTGAATAAATGGACCATTTGTCGGGTTTAAAAACACGACTTGAAATACCTCATATCACTAGCAGGTTTGACAAAGCAACGGTTTGGAAAAAAATCTGACATAGTTGACTGTTTGACGGCAGAGTTTGAAGAGTCACTGCCCAGCAGTCTCCCAACCGTCGACTCAACTGTACTAGAAGGGTCTATTCTAGTACACCTCATCGTCCCTAAGCCTGGAATAAGTTTCGGTGAATACGCTCGCTCGGACTTTGCCACTTACATTAGAAAGCAACAGTCCCAAACCGACGCTCAAAGGATTGATCTCGTCTTTGACATCTACACTGAAGACAGCCTAAAAATTGGAGCGCGTGAACACACAGGAACTTCGTCTTATGCCGTGAAAATCACAGACCGAACCCCATTTCTCGGATGAACTGACGTGAATTTTTTAAATCAACTGAGAACTAGAGTTGACTCTTCCATTTTTTGGCGACTATGGTAGTCCAGGAATTGCAGGACATCTTTGCAGTGGCCTCTCTTGAATACATAGTTATTTCAACACGCGATATCGTTTTTTCGCGAAGGCCTCACACTTACCAACCGCGAAGAAGGTGACACTCATGTGCTGCTCCATGCTTTCCATCAGGCCCACTGTAACTATAAATTCATAAGGAACTGTGAATTCTGATGTAGTTGTGATTGCAATAGCTTTGTTCCAGCACCTTCAAATTGAAAACCAGTTTGTCATCTATGGGCATTGAGCAAAGAAAAAATACTGCCCTTTCACAATATTACTTATCGTCTAGGACCTGACAGGCCTCGCAGCCTTCTCTTTTTGCATGCCTTCTCTGGATGCGATATGACTTCTTCTTTTTCTTTTAATGGAAGTGGTGTTTGGAAGACCTGGAAAGCGGTGGAATCCATTCTTGCGAATTTTAAAACTCTGAGTAAACAATAAGCCCCACTCATAGATTGTCACTTTATAGACGTCCAGCGATTCGTCGTCGTTCTTTACGAAAAATCAAGCGGCTTGTCTGAAGTGAAAAGCCTGTGGAAAGAGCTTTTAACAAGAAAAATAGCTGGAATGGAAAGACAGCCCCCAACAGCGGCTGCTCTTGAACAGCATACCAAACGTGCCTACTTGCACGCCCAGATATGGGCATCATCGTGGTGTCCATAATTTTCCCCACTGGATCCAGGTTTATACGGCTGGGTGAAGTATGATAGAAGCTGGGATCCTTTCTTGACTACTCTTCCTGAGGCAGCGACAATTTTCAAAGAGCTTCTCAAATGTGGCTGTAAAACAAAGTGCAGAAACAGGTGCAAATGTGCAAAAGCTTCCCTTAAATGTATAAATCTATGTTCGTGCAAAGTTTGTGATAATCGGTACAATGAGTAGTGCACTTTTTGTAGCTTTAATTCTCAGAAGCCAGTTTTGGCCTGTATCCTGTTCGTGAGAACCCCTTTTTCGTTTTTAGAAATCTTTATGATGAAACAAGTCAAATCGGCTAATTCATTCCTATGATCCCTGTGATTGTTTAACTATTTTGAAATACCTGAAGTATTCTACATTTTTACTTCATAATAATTTTACTTCTTGCGTCCAAAGCTCCTTAAGTTAAGCTGGTTGAGTTGAATACATGATTTTTTTTACTGAAAGCTTATTGAGGAGATCTGAAACGGTAATTAATTATTTACAGTCAAAAACTTATGATCTCCTTATGAATGTTATAGGGAGGGTTTGAGTTCTTGTTAGAGTATATCATAGAAACCGTGGTTATGAAACTGGTAAATCCTGAACCAAGAATCCGATTGCAAAAATAACCACATTTTTGGAATCGAGAGCCTCGAATTAGTCAGAAAAGAGATCATAAAGTCGGTCATCGCTCATTCTCGAAATTCACGTTTTTTTTTCGTGCAGAAAAACGCAAAGTAACGCGGAACCGCGGAGACAAATTTGAATTTGTGACTTAGTCGATTCTTCACATTTTCCGTAATATGTTCACCAGTTTCTATGTAATCACGATGAAAAAATGCAAAGTCAGAAAGCGGAAATTACTCAGAAGTACAAGGAGCGTAGTGATGCAAATGATGATCAGTAACCAGGATTCGGACGAAAAAAGTAAGCAAATTTTTGGGATCAGGATCTATTTTTCTCCCTCGTGAAAAACACAAAACGGCACGATAATCGCGTCGGAAAAAGTTGTTCTGCCCCCATTCAGATTCTCCATATTTTTTTGGACGTGTCTGCCAAATGTCATGCTTTTACCATAAAATGAACAAACCTGACGTTTATGTACCTAACTAATCTGTAGTAAAGCCAAAGAGCCTTATGACCTATGGGGTTATTTCATGTTGAATGTTTCTTTCTTACTATCAGGGTCACGTATTTGTTGTATGGGTTTTTGTTGGACTAATAAAATCTTATCTTACGTGGCATAAAATTGATATAACTATTTATTAGATGACTTAAAGAGTGTGAATGAAACAACATACACAATCTTAAAATTCGTGAAAAAAAGTGTTCTTAGTAAATGTAATGCATAAATTAAGCAATGTATTAACTTTTTTTTGTTTCATTTAATTCTAGTTAAAACTAGAAAGAAATTTTACCCAACAGATGGCAGAGTTCGTAAAGTTAGGTACATAAATAGTAGGACATGTGAAACAACAATAACAACATATCTTGTCATAATAATAAATATAACTAAAATTTGCATGGTTAACAAAAAACAACAACAAAAACATAAACAACAAAGAAACAAAGATGTCATTCAGCTTATATCTAGTAAATTTAAATGTATACAAGAACACAGTATCACATTGCAATCTATGAAGAAAGATTTTTTCAAAATATAAAAAAGGTATAAAATAGGGTAGAAGGAATTTTAACATTACAAGTAGCAATTTTTTAAATAAGAACCTGTTCTAAAACTTTACAGCTGTCCTCTACTACACTTAGGCTACCGAATAAATAAGTTTTTAGATCCTAGTTCCAAGCTGTAAGAACTACCTTAGACAGGCTTAGAAAGACATCTGGAAGATATTTCTATAACATAATTCAAGACTCCAGAACTACTTACTCGAACAGTAGTACCAGAAAGTGTAGTAAAATGACCAAAATTCAGTGTTTCAAAGTCATCTTGGAAGGAAAGATCGTCTTTCCTCAGTTTGTATAAAAGTATGTCATCAATGATAACACAACCGTAGTCTGATAGAAACTGAAGGCAAATGCTCCCAGAAATATTTGTTGGCAGAAGAAAAGAATAAAACATTCTGACATCTTTCACCCTACAAAACAGTTGTATATACAAAATGAAGGCAAATAACTTAAGATATATTTGTTGAAAAAAAAAAGATTTTGACAAAAAATGAAAATCTCCTCACAAAACAACTATAGATAGAAGCTGATGGCTAACATCCCCAGAAATTTTTTCTGGCATCAAAAAAGACGGAAATATTGTGATATCTTCTACCCTTAAAACACTTATCGATAGAAAGTAAAGGCAAATAGCCCCAAAAATCTTTATTGAAAAAAAAACTGAAGAATTCTGACAGGTTATTTCTTTAACAAAATATATAGACACGACAACCACGTTACCTGTAGTAAAGAGCCATAAATATGGAATTTATTTTTTATTTATTTATTTATTATTTTCCCCCAAGAAACTATTCTATATGGGGGGGCTGGTCATAGAAATTTTCAGGCACAGCTGAACGGATGTTGAGCTAAATCAAAAGAAACTGTCTTCATCAAGTTGTCAAAGCAGCATATCTGCAATATACCAAAAACGGACAAGGGTGTCAAGTTAAAAATTTCATGGGATTTTGGGGTTTGCTGAACTAAATCAAACGACACTAAGCGTATCCCGGTTTTCAAAAGGGTGGATCTATAATAGCTAAGATCTATAATAGCTATTAAGTTTAAACTCCCAGGGCATATTGAACTAAAAAAAAAAAAGCATTATGTCTATCCTAGTTCTCCAAACAGCGTATTTGTAAATATTTCTGGAACTATTAGGGGTATTAAGTTGAAAATTTTCGGGAATGCTAAAATGTTGTTAAAAGGGTGCATCTGTAATATTTCAGGAACGGCTAAGAGTACAAAGTTAAAAATTTTAAGGAATTTTCAGGAGTACCGTGAACTAAATCAAACACTATATGCTTCCAGGTTTTCAAAAGAGCACATCCACAACCTCTCAGGAACAGCTTAGTGTATTCAGTTAAAACTTTCAGGGAATGTTGAAGGAAACGCTGAGCTATATCAAAAGACAATATATTCATCCAGCCTAACAAAATGGCTTATCTGCAATACCTCGGAAATGTTTAAGGAATTAAGTAGGATCTTTCAGCGAATGTTGAGGGGGACAACGAAGTAAGTCAAGAGACGTTATTTACATCCAGGCTATCAAAATGGCCTATCTGCAGTATCTCAGAAACAGCTAAGGTTATTAAGTTGAAACCTCCAGGGAATGTTGGGTGAGATGTGGAACTAAATCAAGACACTACGTCATCCAAGTCGTCAAAATGGTACATTTGCAATATCTCAGGCACGGCAGAGGAAACTAAGTTGAAACTTTCAGGGTGTGATGATGGGGATTTTTGCTTAATCAAATGACACAACGTGCACGGAGGTTATCCAAAGGACATATGTCCAATGTCTCAGGAACTGCTAAGAGTATTAAGTTAAGACTTTTACCATAATATAGAGGGCGATACTGAACTAAACCAAGTGCATGCAACCAAGCTGTCAAAATGGCGTATATGCCATACCTTAGGAACAATGAACATATTAAGTTGAAAATTTCACGGTATTCTGAAAGAGATGTTGAACTAAATCAAAAAACAATATGCGTAGACAAGTTGTCAAAATAGCGTATCTGTAATTTCTCAGGAATAGCTAAGAGTGTCAAGTTGAAAGTCTCAGGGAGTGTTGAGGGAGATAATAAATTCAATCAAGAGATTTTTCATGCATCCAGGTCAAAACGGCATATTTGCACTTTCTCAAGAATGGCTAAGGGTATTAAGCATAAACTTTCCAGAAATGTTAAGGGATCGCGAGAACTAAATAAAAGTCTCTGTACGGTTAAGTAGTGACATCACCAGAAATTTTTTCTGGCATCAAAAAAGACGGAAATATTGTGATATCTTCTACCCTTAAAACACTTATAGATAGAAAGTAAAGGCAAATATCCCCAAAAATCTCTATTGAAAAAAAAACTGAAGAATTCTGACAGGTTATTTCTTAAAAAAATATATACAGACACGACAAAACAAATAAAGCCAGGCTACAGCGTTATCTGTAGTAAAGAGCCATAAATATGGAATTTATTTCTTATTTATTTATCTATTATTTTCCCCCAAGAAACTATTCTATATGAAAGGGCTGGTCATAGAAATTTTCAGGCACAGCTGAACGGATGTTGAGCTAAATCAAAAGAAACTGTCTGCATCAAATTGTCAAAGCAGCATATCTGCAATATCCCAAATATGGATAAGGGTGTAAGTTAAAAATTTCATGGGATTTTGGGGTTTGCTGAACTAAATCAAACGACACTAAGCGTATCCCGGTTTTCAAAAGGGTGGATCTATAATAGCAAAGGGTGTTAAGTTTAAACTCCCAGGGCATATTGAACTAAAAAAAAGCATTATGTCTATCCTAGTTCTCCAAACAGCGTATTTGTAAATATTTCTGGAACTATTAGGGGTATTAAGTTGAAAATTTTCGGGAATGCTAAAATGTAGTTAAAAGGGTGCATCTGTAATATTTCAGGAACGACTAAGAGTACAAAGTTAAAAATTTCAAGGAATTTTCAGGAGTGCCGTGAACTAAATCAAACACTATATGCTTCCAGGTTTTCAAAAGAGCGCATCCGCAACCTCTCAGGAACAGCTTAGAGTATTCAGTTGAAACTTTCAGGGAATGATGAGGGAAACGCTGAGCTATATCAAAAGACAATATATTCATCCAGCCTAACAAAATGGCTTATCTGCAATACCTCGGAAACGTTTAAGGAATTAAGTATGATCTTTCAGCGAATGTATAGGGGGACAACGAAGTAAGTCAAGAGACGTTATTTACATCCAGGCTATCAAAATGGCCTATCTGCAGTATCTCAGGAACAGTTAAGGTTATTAAGTTGAAACTTTCAGAGAATGTTGGGTAAGATATGGAACTAAATCAAGACACTTTGTCAATTAAGTTGTCAAAATGGTACATTTGCAATATCTCAGGCACGGCAGAGGAAACTAAGTTGAAACTTTCAGGGTGTGATGATGGGGATTTTCGCTTAGTCAAATGACACAACGTGCATGAAGGTTATCCAAAGGAAATATGTCCAATGTCTCAGGAACTGCTAAGAGTATTAAGTTAAGACTTTTACCATAATATAGAGGGTGATACTGAACTAAACCTAGTTCGTGCATCCAAGTTGTCAAAAGGGCGTATGTGCCATAGCTTAGGAACAATGAACAAATTAAGTTGAAAATTTCACGGTATTCTGAAAGAGATATTGAATTAAATCAAAAGACAATATACGTAGACAGGTTGTCAAAATAGCGTATCTGTAATTTCTCAAGAATAGCTAAGAGTGTCAAGTTGAAATTTTCAGGGAGTGTTGAGGGAGATAATAAATTTAATCAAAAGATTTGTCATGCATCCAGGTCAAAATGGCATATTTGCACTTTCTCAAGAATGGCTTAAGGTATTAAGCAGAAACTTTCCAGAAATGTTAAGGGGTCGCAAGAACTAAATAAAAGTCTCTGTACGGTTAAGTAGTGACGAATGTCCAAAAACACTATACCATTTCAGGTTGCCAAAATGGTGTTTTTGGCAAGATCTTGGGAGCCTTTTCGGCTATCAAGTTGAAAGTTTCAGGAGTGGCGTAAGGAGGGTTTGAGGCAAGTTAATGCCAGGCTATATTAGGGGGAATAGTATGGCTTAATCAAAAGAGTCTACGAGCGTTCAGGCTATCATAGTATCTTACCTATGAAATACCTTGTGGGACAGAGTCAACCTTCTAGGTCATCCAAAGAATATATTTAAAATGTTTAGGAACACCTTGGGGAATAAATTTGAAAATTTCCAGGACTGTATAGGAAAAAAAAAGAGGAGAGTGGGACAAGAGAACTTTGAATTCTGAGCTAAGGGGGGGGGGAGAAGGGCTGTAAAATTTTGGTTCTGATCCACAAAGAGTTTTTGCGCTATAAATGCCTACCATGTCTACAGTATCAGTCGCAACCTAGTAAAAACGAGCTCTAGCCTATAGTAACCAAAATTGAAAAACACGTTTTGAAAAAAAAAATGGTCAAGTGAAGAACGATCGCCATTTGAAATTAATTCAGGAATGGCACCTCTTACTATGATTAATCTCAATGGTATGAGTTTATTGCGAAAACTTTTTATAAAAATTTCGAAAATAACCTAAAACCCCACAAAAATATTGTCTGATCAAAATGAAAACCGCAGCATTTGCATAATTGTAGCCAAGAGCCCTACAGAGGATAATTACAGTCACTCATCCTGGACATCAAGGAAAACCACGTTTTTCAAACAGTTCGTGGTAACGAACTGTAAGTGAGGAGCGAGCCGGCTCAATAGTAACCAAACCTATAAAAACGGAATTTTGATACCAATAGATATATCAAAAGAATTGACTTATTATGCTGATTTTCAATATATAAATTTCATTAAGTTTAGTCTTACCTATCAAAGGCTACGAGCCTGAGAAATTTGCCTGATTTTCAAAAAAGGAGGAAACACCCCTAAAAATTATAGAATCTTAATGAAAATCACACCATCAGATTAAGCGTATTAGCAAACCCTAAAGTAGAGGTTTCAAGCTCATATGAAGAAAAATGTGGAATTTTGTTTTTTCTGCCAGAAGAAAGATCAAGGATGCGTGTTAATTTGTTTATCTTTTTTTTCAGGGGTGATGCTATCGACCCAAAGGCCCTATAATTTTTGGAGAATGCTCATTCGAACGTAAATTGAAAGTTCTAGTGCCTTAAGTGAGCGAAAAAATTTGAGGGCAACTAGTCCCCTCCCATGCCTCTTTTTCTCATAAAATCGTCCGATCAAAATTTTGAGATGGCCATTTTGTACAGCATAGTTGAAAGGCCAAAAAACTATGCCTTTTGAGATATCATGACCCCCACGGCTCCTGGAGAGAGGTCTTTCAGTTGCAAAATTTTCCCATTGTTTACGTATAATATTTGTTATTGAGAAGTATGCATACATTTTTCGGGTGGGGGGGGTTGAATTTTCTACTGGTGGGATTTCCCATGGGGATAATTTTCCATGGGGAGGGAAGTTTCCAGGGGGTGAATTTCTTAGGGCAAACTTTACATAGGGGAAATTTGCCAGAACTCGTATACGAAATTTCTCTTATGTCTTGCTTTCTCTTTGCCGAGTCGATTTTATGCGTGGAGATGTGCGTAATTGTCTGGGGAAATTTTCACCAGGATTAAATTCTCTAGAGAATAAATCCATGGGGAGGAGGGATTTTTCCGGGTAAGTGTAGTCACTTTTTTTCTCAATATTTAAAAACAATCAGTAAATATAATTAAAAAAAAGTTTTTCAACTGTAAGCAAGGAGCAACATAAAAACTTAAAACGAATATAAATATTCTGTTTGTTTTATGTTGAAAAAAAACTTTTTTTTTTTTTTAATGCAATGAAAAGAATGATTTGTCTCTTCTTTTGCTATTAAATAAATAAAAAAATCAACTCAAAGTAAGGAGCAGCATCAAAACTTAAAACAAACAGAAATTATTACGTGTATGAGGGGGAATAATATCTCCTCAAAGTTTTGCTTTTCATGCTAAAATTTTTTAGTACTTAATAAGAAAGCTTCTTATTGTTCTGATTAAACGACCCTTGTATTTCAGGAGTCGTTCTTAATGAACTAGGACAAAAAGTCAAATTTTAGCGCAAACAGCGGTGATGTAGTGAGGAGGGTGACCCTCTCATATACGTAATAGTTTTGTTCGTTTTGAGTTTTGATGTCACTCCTTACTTTCAGATGAAAAAAATTGTTGTTTGTAACTTCATTTTTGATCATTTTATTCTCGGTGAAAATTTTCCCGGAAAATTTTTTCAAATCAAGTTATAAACCTCCTATCCGTGGAATTTTTACCGCAAATCACCCCCCCCTCCTAATATGAAATATAAATATTTTTTACGTTTATAACTTGAATAAATCAAATAATATTAACATTTTGATTACTAAATATCAGTATATGTATACTAAAATGACAATGCAAATTCATTTGTATTTTTTTTTAGTAAAGTGCAAATTTTGTTCTGGCTTTGGGAAGGCATAGGGGTTTTGAGCCCAACTTATGTTAATTTCTGCTCGTTTTAAGTTTGACTCGGTTATTTATTGTAATTTCTGTTTGTTTTGGGTTTCATTTATTTATCGGTGTTGATTTGTGGTAGTTTCACGCTTGGTAAATTATTTGGTTTGATTTTTGCTTATTTTTTGTTTAATGGAGTTCTTTACTTTTCTTTGAAAAACTTATTTTGTGGAAACAGTTTTTTAATTAATTTCTGTTCGTTTTATTCTGACAAAGTCTTATCAGGGAAAAAGAAAATAATGCTTTAAATCTTTCTTTTTTTTAAGACTTTATAGTTTGGACTGCTATTTGTATGCTGGAGAATATTTTTCAGCATTTTTTAATAACATACACCTTTTTAAAAATCTAGACACAAATAGTAGTGTTTAATTTAATTTCATACCTCCTCTAGTTGACCCGAAATGGAAAACTTGATACCATTCGAAAAAAAATCTGTTTACTTTCTTTGATAGCTTGGATACACTTACGCTATTTTGATTTGGTTAAATTTTAAGAGCAGAAGTAGCCCCAAAAGTCAGAATATAATACCCTCAGTTGTTCTTGGGATACTGCTGAGATGCCTTATTGTGAATTAGCATTAACACAGTGCATTTTGATTTAATCTTAAGGCAACATTCAGTTTTTAAACATAATTGGCAAATGGGAGGGTGGGCGTGGGAGGGGGATTAGGTACCCTCCAATCACTTTCGAATATTTAAAAAGGGCATCAGCCCTTTCTATTTTCAATTGAATGAGCCCTTTTCGAAGTTCCCAAGACAACTCCCTTGATAAGAAGTGCCCTGGTCTAAACAACAACAACAAAAAAATAATAAATTATACCCACATCGATCTTTACTATAAAAATGTCAAGCCTTCCAATCACTTTTTACTATTAAAAAGGGCAATATGCCTTTCGATTTCCAATCGAATGAGCCCTTTTTGAAACGACAACGTTTTCTATGAACACCTTATATACCCCCAGGGCATAAATTACAAACCCCTACCCTAAGGGCTGTTAGGGTGGTTGTCATCCTCTAAGACCTAATTTCCAGAACTTTCAAATACGTTAAACAAAATGGCTATCTCAAAATTTTGATCGGATGTGTTTGGGGAAATGGTGGGCGTGAGAGGGGTGGTATTCGCTCTCCAATCCCTTTCAACTATTAAAACTGGCACTAGCCCTTTCAATTTCCAATCAAATGAGCTGTTTTGAAGTTTCTACGACAAAACTTTCAATAAAATTTTATATGCCCCCAGGGCATGACTTACAACCCTTGCCCTAAGGGCTACGGGGGGTGTCATTCTCAAAGACCTAATTTCGAGAACTTTCTACTACGTTGAACAAAATGACAATCTGAAAATTTTGATTGGATGTGTTTGGGAAAATGGTTGGCGTGAGAGAGGCGTTAGTCGCTCTCCAATCACTTTCAACTATTAAAAAAGGTACTAGCCCATTCAATTTCCAACTGAATGAGCCCTTTTGAAGTTTTTACGACAACGCTCTCAATAAAAACCTTATATACCCCCAGGGTATAAATTAAAATCCTTACCCTGAGGGCTGTGGGGGGGGGAGGGGGTTGTCATCCTTAAAGACCTAATTTCCAAAACTTTCAACTACGTTGGACAAAATGGCTATCTAAGAATTTTGACTGGATGTGTTTGGGGAAAAGGTGGGCGTGAGAGGGGGGTCAATTACTCTCCACTCACTTTCGAATATCAAAAAGGGCAATTTCAATTTCCAAAAAAATGAGTCCTTTTTGAAATTTTTACAACAACTTTCTATATAAACCTTATATGCCCTGAAGGCATAACTTACAGCCCTAGCAATGAGGGCTCTGAGGGGGTTATCATCCTAAAAGACCTAATTTCCAGAACTTTCAACTACGTTGAACAAAATTAATAACTCAAGAATTTGATTGGATGTGTTTGGGGAAACGGTGGGCGTGAGAGGGGGGTTAGTTGCCCTTCAATCTTTTTCGACTATTAAAAGAGCCACTAGCCCTTTCTATTTTTAATTCAATGAGTCCTTTTTGATGTTTTTACAACATCGCTTTCTATAAAAACCTTACGTGCTCCCAGGGCATAACTTACAACCCTTGCCCTGAGGGTTGTGGGGGGGGATGGGTTGTCATCCTTACAGACCTAGTTTCCAAAACTTTCAACTACGTTGAATTAAATGGCTATCTAAAAATTTTGATTGGATGTGTTTGGGGAAAAGGTGGGCGTGAGAGGGGGGGTTGGATGCCCTCAAATCACTTTCGACTATTAAAAAGGGCATTATTCCTTTGAATTTCCAATCGAATGAGCCCTTTTTCAAATTTCTACGACAAATATTTTAATAAAAACCTTATATGCCCCCAGGCCATAACTTATAACACTTGCCCCAAAGACTGTGGGGTAGTGTCCTGCTCAAAGGTATAATTTCCTGAACTTTAAAACTGCGTGGAACAAAACGGCTATCTAAAAATTTTGATTGGATATGTTTGGGGAAATGGTGGGCGTGGAAGGGGTGTTAGTTGCCTTCCAATCACTTTCGACTATAAAAAAGGGCACTAGCCATTTCAATTTCCAATCAAATGAGCCCTTTTTGAAGTTTTTACGACAACACGTTCTATAAAAACCTTATATGCCCCCAGGGTATAACTCTCAACCCTTGCCCTGAGGGCTGTGGGGGAGTGTCCTTCTCAAAAACATAATTTCTATGTGAAAATCAACAACGCTGAACAAAATGGCTATCTCAAAATTTTGATTGGATGTGTTTTGGGAAAAGGTGGGAAATCAAAATTTTGATTTGATGCGTTTGGGGGAATTATGGGCGGGGGGGGGGGCTAGTTGCCCTCCGATCACTTTTGACTATTAAAAAGGACACTAGCAACTCCAATTTCCAATCGAATGAACCCTTTTTGAAGTTTATACGACAACTCCTTCGATACGAAGTGCCAAGGTATGGAAACAAAAAAAGTAATACATTGTGCCAACATCATTCTTTACTTAGGCAGCGTTGCTGCGCTGCCTATGATTAATTAAAAAGACCCTTTCCACAAAACAAGTTTTTCAAAGAAAAGTAAAGAACTCCATTAAACCAAAAATGATCAAAAATAAAATCAAACAATCAACCAATTGTGAAACTACCACAAATCAAGATCCTTAAATAAATGAAAAAATACTGAAAAAAATACAAATGAATGTGCATTGTCAGTTTAATATACATATACTGATATTTAGTAATCAAAATGTTAATATTATTTGATTTACTAAAGTTATAAAAGTAAAAACATTTATATTTTTTCAGTAAAGTGCAATTTATGTTCAGGCCTTGGGAAGGCATAGGGGTTTTGAACCATACTCATATTAATATCTGCTCGTTTTGAGTTTGACTCGGTTATTTATTGTAATTTCTATTCGTTTTGGGTTTCATTTATTTAAGGATCTTGACTAGCCCCCCCCCCCACGCCCATCATTCCCCCAAACACATCCAATCAAAATTTTGAGATAACTATTTAGTTCAGCGTAGTGGATTTCCACATAGAAAATATGTTTTTGAGGAGGACACTCCCCCACAACCCTCAGGACAAGGGTTTTAAGTTGAGCCCTGAGGGTATATAAGAACGATGTTGGCACAATGTATTATTTTTTTTTCCTTTAGAGGAGGGCGCTTCGTATCGAAGAAGTTGTCGTAAAAACTTCGAAAAGGACTCATTCAATTGGATAGTGGAGTGGCTTGTGCCCTTTTTAACAGTCAAAAGTGATTGGAAGGTAACTAACACCCCTTCCACACCCACCATTTCCCCAATCACATCCAATCAAAATTTTGATATAGCCATTTAGTTGAGAGAAGTTGATTTTCAGATCGAAAATATATTTTTGAGGAGGACACTCCCCCACAGCCTTCAGGGCAAGGGTTGTAAGTTATGGCCTGGGGGCATATGAGGTTTTTATAGAAGGCGTTGTGGTAAAAAATTCAAAAAAGGCTCATTCGATTGTAAATTCAAAGGACTAGTGCCCTTTTTAATAGTCGAAAGTGATTGGAGGGCAACCAGCCCCCTCTTACGCCCACCTTTTCCCAAAACACATCCAATCAAAATTGTGAGATAGCCATTTTATTCAACGTAGTTTTAAGTTCTGTAAATTAGGTCTTTGAGGATGACACCCCCCTTACAGCCCTCAGGGCAAGGGTTGTAAGTTATGCCCTGGAGGCATATAAGGTTTTTATAGAACACGTTGTCGTAGAAACTTCAAAAAGGGCCCATTCGATTAGAAATTGAAATGGCTAGTGCCCTTTTTAATATTCAAAAATAATTGGAAGGCAACTAACACCCCTTCCTCGACCACCATTTCTCCAAACACATCTAATCAAAATTTTGAAATAGCCATTTTGTTCCACGTAGTTTAAAGTTCAGGAAATGTATGCCTTTGAGTAGGTCACTCCCTCCAAAGTCTTCAGGGCAAGGATTATAAGTTATGCCCTGGAGGCATATAAGTTTTTATTGAAATCTTTGTCGTAGAAACTTGAAAAAGAGCTCATTCGATTGGAAATTCAAAGGTCTAGTGCCCTTTTTGATATTCGAAAAGTTATTTGAGGGCAACTAACCCCCTTTCTCGCCCACCTTTTACCCAAACACATCCTAACAAGATTTTTAGATAGCCATTTTGTTCAGCGTTGTTGATTTCCAGATATAAATTATGTTTCTAAGGAGGACACTCCCCCAGAGCCCTCAGGGCAAGGGCTGTAAGTTATGCCCTGGGGGCATATAAAACTTTTATAGAAAGTGTTGTCGTAGAAACTTCAAAAAGGGTTCATTTGATTGGAAATTTAAATGGTTAGGGCCTTTTTTTATAGTCGAAAGTGATTGAAAGGCAACTGACACCCCTTACACGCCCACCATTTCCCTAAACATATCCAATCCAAATTTTTAGACAGCTATTTTGTTCAAAGTAGTTGAAAGGTCTGGAAAATTATATCCTTGAGGATGACACTTCCCCCACAGCCCTCAGGGTAAGGGTTGTAAGTTATGCCCTATTGGCATATAATGTTCTTATTGAAAGCTTTGCCGTAGAAACTTGAAAAGGGCTCATTCGATTGGAAATTCAAAGGGCTAGTGCCCTTTTTAATAGTCGAAAGTGATTTGAGGGCAACTAACCCCCCTCTCACGCCCACCTTTTCCCCAAAGACATTCAATCAAAATTTTTTGATAGCCATTTTGTTTAGCGTAATTAAAAGTTTTAGAAATTAGGTCTTTGAGGATGATAACCCTCTCAGAGCCCTCAGGCCAAGGGTTGTAAGTTATGCCCTGAAGGCATATAAGGTTTTCATAGATAGTCATGTGGTAAAAACTTCAAAAAGGGCTAATTCGATTAGAAATTAGAAGGGCTTGTGCTCTTTTTAATAGTCGAAAGGGATTGGAAGATAAGTAACACCCGTCTCACACCCACCATTTCCCAAAACACTATCCAATGAAAAATTTGAGATAGCCATTTCGACGTAGTTAAAAAGTCCGGATATTATGTTTTATAGGCTGAATCTCCCCCAAAAGCCCTCAGAGCAAGAATTGTAAATTATGCCCTGGGGGCATATAAGGCTTTTATTGAAAGTGTTGTCATAGACATTTATGTTTTGAGCCCTAATCATGTTAATTTCTGCTCGATTTGAGTTTGACTCGGTTATTTATTGTAATTTCTGTTCGATTTGGGTTTCATTTATTTATTGATACTGATTTGTGGTAGTTTTACGATTGGTAGATTATTTGATTTTATTTTTGCTTATTTTTGGTTTAATGGAGTTCTTTACTTGTCTTTGAAAAACTTGTTTTGTGGAAAAAGTTTTTTTACTTAATTGCTGTTCGTTTTGTATTTGCATAGTCTTTTCAGGGAAAAAGAAAATAATACTTTAAATCTTGTTTTTTTTAAGACTTTATAGTTTGGCCTGCTATTTGTATGCTGGAGTAAAATTTTCAGCAATTTTTAACAGCATACACCCTTTTAAAAATCGTGACAAAAACAATACCTCCTCTAGTTGACCTGAAATAGGAGACTTAATACCAGTCGCAAAAAAAATGGGTTTACTTTCTTTGATAGCTTGGACTTACACTTACGCTATTTAGATTTTGTTAAATTTTAAGAGCAGAAGTAGCCCCGAAAGTTTGTACATAATACCCTTAGTTGTTCTTGGGATACTGCTGAGATGCCTTATTGGGATTTAGCTTTAACACAGTGCATTTTGATTTAATCTTAAGGCAACATTTAGTTTTTAAACATAATGGGCAAATAGAAGGGTGGGCATGGGAGGGAGAATAGATGCCCTCCAATCACTTTTTCCAGAACGTTCAACTACGTTAAACAAAACCGCTATCTCAAAATCTTGATTGGATGTGCTTGGCGAAATGGTGGGCGTGAGAGGGGCGTTAGTTGCTCTTCAATCAAATTCAACTATTAAAAAAGCACTAGCCCTTTCAATTTCCAATCGAATGAGCCCTTTTGGAGTTTCTATGACAACACTTTCAATAAAAACCTTATATACCCCCAGGGCAAAACTTACAACCCTTGCACTGATGGCAGGGGGGGGGTTGTCTTCCAAAAATACATAAATTCCAGAACTTTCAGGGTCTTCAGGTCTTTAACATTCAGGGTCTCTCCTCGTCAATTGATAATTTATGACAAATTGTTTCTGATGGACAGCCTGATGTTGTGGGTTTATGTGAGACGTTTTTAATTATTTTTTTTTTAATATACAGAGATGGTTAGGGGCTAGGTTAAGTTGGGTCAGGTATTTAATATAATGGGTTGTGTGTGGCCTGCTTTCCATAATTCTTTGTCGTAGTTTTCATAATTTTGTTTCGAAAGTATTATATTATCACCATGTTTTGGTATACATCATTGGGATTAACGTAAGTTCTATTTTTGGGTGTGTTTCTTTGAATTGACAAGTGCCGAATTTTCATGATTCTTATAAATTTTTTATATGCAGTGAATTCAGTTAAAAAAGTGTCTAGCCAGGTAAAGAATCTTCATTTATTGATGTAACCATACACAATATGTATGCAAGATATTTATGCATTTGTGGCCAAAATTTTCAGTGGTCCATTTGTACATCGTAAATAATTTCTTAGACTACATTGCATTTCCAGCTATATTTAAAATGAGAAGAAAGTATAAAAACGAGTAAAACTTTTGACAATAAACAGTCATTTGATTTTAAGTATATTTTTAAATTCATTACCAATACCAGAAAACAACAGAGAATAGTGATAAAGAACAAAAATCTACGTTTTAATTTAACTCCACCAATTATCTTTTCGAAAATAGTTTCAGGACTTTGTGCGTATTTATAAGTGCATGTGTGTATGCTCCGTAATGCTCCTAAGGAATAAATACAAAAAAGGTCTTGGGGCTTCTTTGCTCCTTCTTTAGTGTCCTTCTTTACTCCTTTTACTCCTTGTATAAGGTCATATTTTAATCCTCTAATGGCGTGTCATATTTTTTGGAATAAGTTGCCGGAATCAGCTCGAGGGGGCCACTAATTGGGTTTGTTTAGGAAAAAAAAAGGAAAAAAAAAAAAAATTTTAAAAAATTTTTGGCTTCGTAGATGTTATTTTTATTTATGTTTTTTTTTTTTTTTTTTTTTTTTTTTTTTTTTTTTTTTTTTAGTCTGTTTAATCTAATTAATTAATTTAGCTTATTTATTCTATTTCTTCTATAGTTTTCATTGTATCTATATTTTCTTTTCTTCTCCTTTGTATGTGAGCAAGTGTTTTGTTTTTCATTTTTGAGTAAGCATTTCATATGTCTTCCCCCTTTGTACAGGCCAATGAGCCTTTTGGGGAATAATAGCATGTAATATTGTATGTGTATTTATAATGAAGAATAAAACTTATCTTATCTTATCTTATCAACTTCGTTGAAGAAAATTGTTATCTCAAAATTTTGATTGGGTATATTTGGGGAAATGGTGGGCGTTAGAGGGGGGTTAGTTGTCCTCCAATCACTTCTGACTATTAAAAGGGCACTGGCCTTTTCAATTTCCAATCGAATTAGCCCTTTTTGAAGTTTCTACGGCAACGCTTCCTATAAAGACCTTATATGCCCCAAGGCATATCTTACAACCCTTTCCCTGAGAATTGTGAGGTGGTTGTCATCCTCAAAGACATATTTTCCGGACCTTTCAACTACGTTGAACAAAATGGTTATCTCAAAAATTTTGAATGGATGTGTTTGGGGAAATGGTTGGCGCTAGAGGGGGTTACTTGTCCTCCAATCACTTTCGACTATTAAAAAGAGCACTAGCCGTTTCAATTCCCGATCGAATGATTTCTTTTTGAATTTTTCACGACAACGCTTTCTAAAAAAAGTAACCTTATATGCCCCCAGGGCATAATTTACAACCCTTGCTCTGAGGGCTTTTGGGGAAGTTTCAACCTAAAAACATAATATCCGGACTTTTTAACTACGTCGAAATGGCTATCTCAAAATTTTCATTGGATGTGTTTGGGGAAATGGTGGGTGTGAGACGGGTGTTACTTATCTTCCAATCCCTTTCGACTATTAAAAAGAGCACAAGCCCTTCTAATTTCCAATCGAATTAGCCCTTTTTGAAGTTTTTACCACATGACTATCTATAAAAACCTTATATGCCCTCAGGGCATAATTTAAAACCCTTAGCCTTAGGGCTCTGAGAGGGTTATCATCCTCAAAGACCTAATTTCTAAAATTTTTAATTACGTTAAACAAAATGGCTATTTAAAAATTTTGATGGAATGTCTTTTGGGAAAAGGTGGGCGTGAGACGGGAGTTAGTTGCCCTCAAATCACTTTCGACTATTAAAAAGGGCCGTAGCCCTTTGAATTTCCAATCGAATGAGCCCTATTTCAAGTTTTTCCGGCAAAGATTTCAATAGAAACATTACATGTCCCCGGGGCATAACTTACAACCCTTATCCTGAGGGCTGTGGGGGAAGTGTCATCCTCAAAGATATAATTTCCAGACCTTTCAACTACTTTGAAAAAATAGCTATTTCAAAACTTTGATTAGATGTGTTTGGATAAATGGTGGGCGTGGCCTTCTTAGTTGCCTTCCAATCACTTTCGACTATTAAAAAAGGCACTAGCCCTTTCAATTTCAATCAAATGAGCCCTTTTTCAAGTTTCTACGACAACCTTTTTCTATAAAAACCTTATATGCCCCCAGAGGGTAACTTGCAGCCCTGGCCCGGAGGGCTCTGAGGGGGGGGGGGAGGTGTCATCCTCAAAGACATAATATCCAGATCTTTTAAGTACGTTGAACAAAATTGCTATACTAAAATTTTGATTGGATGTGTTTGGGGAAATTTGGGTGTGAGAGGGGGGGTTAGTTGTCCTCCAATCACTTTCAACAATCAAAAAGGGCACTAGCCCTATGAATTTCCAAATGAATGAGCCTTTTCTGAAGGTTCTACGACAACAAATTCTTCAAAAACCCTATATGCCCAGAGGGCATAACTAACACCCTTGCCCTGTGGGTTGTGTGGGAGTGTCCTCCTCAAAAACATAATTTGTATCTGGATATCAACTACGCTGAACAAAATAGCTATCTCAAAATATTAATTGGATGTGCTTGAGGAAATGGTGGGCGTGGAAGGGGTGTTAGTTGCCTTCCAATCGTTTTGGATTATAAAAAAGGGCACAAGCCACTTTAATTTCCAATCGAAGGATCCCTTTTCTAAGTTTCTACAACAATCTCTTCGATAAGAAGTGCCCTTGTCTAAAGAAAAAATAAATAAATAAATAATACATTGGGCCAACATCGTTTCTTTACTTAGGCAGCGCGATTGCGCTGTTTATAATTAATTATAATTTTTTTCCCCGGAGGCACTTCATATGGAAGAGGTCATCACATAAACTTCAAAGTGGGATTATTCGATCGGAAATCGTGAGTTCTAGTGCCCTTTTTAAGAGTCAAAAGTGATCGAATTGCGACTATCCCCCCCACACCCTTCTTTTCCCAAATGCATATGATAAAAATTTTGAGATAGCCATTTTGCTAAAAAAAAAGTTCAAAGTTCATATAACAAAAACTCCAGTGTTGACAGAACCCCCCCCCCCCCAGGGCCCAGGGTCAGGCGTTGTAAGGTAAGCCCTGGGGGCATGCATGGTTCTTATGGAAGGGGCGCTCGTGTAAACTTCAAAGAGTGCTCATTTGATTGGAAATTGAAAGTTCTAGTTTACGTTTTAAGGGTCCAAAGAGGTCAGAGGGCAACTAGCCCCCCCTCCACGATCTTTTCTCAACAAAACCATCTGATAAAAACTTTGAGATAGCCATTTTTTAATAGTTCAAAGATAATATAACGAAAATCACGGGTCGACACAACCCCTCAGGGCCCGAGGGCAGGCGTTGTAAGTTATGCCCTTGGGGCATATATGTTTCTTATGGAAGGGATGCTCGTAAAAACTTCAGAGAGGGATCATTTATTGGAAATTGAAAGTTCTAGTTCAGTTTTTGAGAGTCAAAAGAGATTGGAGGGCAACTAAACACCCCATGCCCCTTTTCCCCAAATGCATCCGATAAAGATATTGAGATGGTCATTTTGTTGAAAAAATAGTTCAAAAGTCAAATATAAAAAACTCAGGTGTCGAAATAACCCCCAGGGCACGGGGGCAGGCATTGTAAGTTATACCCTGGGGGCATAAATGGTTCTTATAAATGGAATGCTCGTATAAACTTCAGAAAGGGCTCATTTTATTAGAAATTGAAAGTTCGAGTTTACTTTTTAAGAGTCAAAAGAGATCCGAGGTCAATTAGCCCCCCACGCCTTTTTTTCAAACCCATCCGATGAAATTTCACTTTTCACTTTTTAAGAGTCAAAACAAATCAGAGGGCAATTAGGTCCCCCCTCCTCCATGCCCTATTTACCTGTAATCGATTCGATAAGGACTTTGAGATAGCCATTTTTTCAAAATGGTTCAAAGATCATATGTAGAAAACTCCGGGGTCGACACAATCCTTCAGGGCACGGGGTAGGCGTTGTAAGTAAGGCCTGGGAGCATATGTAGCTTTTGTGTAAGGTTTGCTCTTATAAACTCCAGAGAGGGCTCATTTGATTGAAAACTGAGAGTTCTAGTTCAGTTCTTAAGAGTCATAAGAAACCAGAGGGAAACTATCCCCCCACGCCCCTTTCCCCCCAAATGCATCCAATAAAAAAAATTTGAAAAAGCCATTATGCTGATCATTTGATTGGAAATTAAAAGTTCTAGTTCAGCTTTGGTGAGTCAAAAGAGATTGGAGGGCAACTAAACACCCCACGCCCCGGTTTCCGCAAATGCATCCGATAAGATGTTGAGATAGCCATTTTGTTCATAAAATAGTTCAAAAGTCAAATATCAAAAACTCAGGTGTCGAAATAACCCCCAGGGCACGGGGTCAGGCGTTGTAAGTTATGCCCTGGGGGCATAAATGGTTCTTATAAATGGGATGCTCGTATAAAATTCGGACAGGGCTCATTTGATTAGAAATTGAAAGTTCGAGTTTACTTTTTAAAATTCAAAAGAGATCCGAGGGCAAGTAGCACCCCCACGCCTTTTTTTCAAACCCATCCGATGAAATTTCACTTTTCACTTTTTAAGAGTCAAAACAAATCAGAGGGCAATTAGGCCCCCCCTCCATGCCCTATTTTCCTGTAATCGATTCGATAAGGACTTTGAGATAGCCATTTTTTCAAAATGGTTCAAAGATCATATATAGAAAACTCCGGGGTCGACACAATTCTTCAGGGCACGGGGTAGGCGTTGTAAGTTAAGCCTGGGGGCATATGTAGCTTTTGTGTAAGGTTTGCTCTTATAAACTCCAGAGAGGGCTCATTTGATTGAAAATTGAGAGTTCTAGTTCAGTTCTTAAGAGTCAAAAGAAATCAGAGGGAAACTATCCCCCCACGCCCCTTTCCCCCCAAATGCATCCAATACAAAAATTTGATAGAGCCATTATGCTGATCATTTGATTGGAAATTAAAAGTTCTAGTTCAGCTTTGGTGAGTCAAAAGAGATTGGAGGGCAACTAAACACCCCACGCCCCTGTTGCCGCAAATGCATCCGATAAGATGTTGAGATTGCCATTTTGTTCAAAAAATAGTTCAAAAGTCAAATATCAAAAACTCAGGTGTCGAAATAACCCCCTGGGCGCGGGGTCAGGCGTTGTAAGTTATGCCCTGGGGGCATAAATGGTTCTTATAAATGAGATGCTCGTATAAACTTCAGAAAGGGCTCATTTTATTGGAAATTGAAAGTTCGAGTTTACTTTTAAAGAGTCAAAAGAGATCCGAGGGCAACTAGCCCCCCACGCCTTTTTTCAAACCCATCCGATGAAAATTTTTTATAGTTATTTTATTCGAAATAGTTCAAAGGTTGGATAAGAAATATTTTGGTGTAGATACAACCTATCAGGGCACGGGCGCAGGTGTTCTAAGTTTTGTCCTGAGGGCAAGCATGGTTTTTATAACAGGCATGATCGTATAAACTTTATAGAGGACTCATTTGATTGAAAATTGACAGTTCTATTTCACTTTTTAAGGGTCAAGAGATCGGAGGCTAACTAGCCTGCCCCCACGTCTTTTTTCACCAAACATATCCGTTACAAATTTTGAGATAGCTATTTTCTAAATATAGTTAAAAAATTAGATCACAAAAACTTCGGTGTTGACAAACCCCCCCGGGCCCGGGGGGTAGGCGTTGTGAGTGTTATCCTGGGGGCGTATATTGTTCTTTTGAAAGGGATGCTCGTATAAACTTCAGAGAGGTCTCATTTTATTGGAAATTGAAAGTTCTAGTTCAGTTTTTAAGAGTCAAAAGATTACCCACGGCAACTAGCCCCCCCCCCCTTCACAGACCCTTTTCTCCCAAACCCTTGCAATAAAAATTTTTAGATAACCATTCCGCTAAAAAAAAGTTCAAAGGTCAGATAAGAGAAATTCGTGTGTCAACACATACCCCAGGGCCCAAGGCAGACGTTGTAAGTAATGTTTTGGGGGCATATATAGTTATTATGGAAGCGATGCTCTTATAAACTTAAGAGAAGACATATTTGATTGGAAATTGAAAGTTATAGTTCACTTTTTAGAGTCAAAAGAGATTGGAGGGCAACTAGACCCCTCCCTCCACGCCCTGGTTTCCTCAAACCCATCCAATAAGAACTTTGAGAGAGCCATTTTTCTCAAAATGGTTCAAAGATCATATAACGAAAACTCTGGGGGTCGAAAGAATCCTTTAGGGCCGGGGTAGGCGTTGCAAGTTATGCCTAGGGGGCATATATAGCTGTTACGGAAGAGATAGTCGTATAAACTTCAGAGAGGACTCATTTGATTAAAAACTGAAAATTCTCTCTCAGTTTTTAAGAGTTAAAAGAGATCAGAGGGCAACTACCCTCCCCCCGCCCCTTTTCCCACAAATTCATCCTATAAAAAGTTGGAGATACCCAATTTGCTAAAAATAGATCAAAGGTCAGATAAAAAAAAACTCCAGTTCACACACAACCCTCCAGGGTCCAGGGGAAGGTGTTGGAAGCTATGCCCTGGGGGCATATATGGTTCTTCTGGAAAAAATGCTCGTATCAACGTCAGAGAAGGCTCATTTGACTGGAAATTGAATGTTCTAGTTTACTTTTAAAGAATCAAAAGATATTGGAGTGCAACTAGCCCCCCTCCCCCCTCCACGCTCTTTTTCCTCAAACCTATCCGATACGAAGTTTAAGATAGCCTTTTTATAAAAACTAGTTCAAAGATCATATAATGAAAACTCCGGGATTGAAAAAAAAACCCAAGGGGCCCAAGGGCAGGCGTTATAAGTTATTCCCTGGGGGAATATATGGTTCATGGAAGGGATACACGTAAAAGCTTCACAGAGGGTTCATTTGATTGGAAATTGAAAGTCCTAGTTTAGTTTTTGAGCGGCAATAGAGATTGGAGGGCAACTAGCCCCTCCCCCACGCCCCTCTTTTCCATAATGCGCACCCGATAACAATTTTTAGACAGCCATTTTGTTAAAAATAGTTCAAAAGTCAGATAACAAAAAATCAGGTGTCAAAAGTCGACAAAACTCCCCTGGCCCTGGGACAGGCGTTCTAAGTTTGCCCTGGAGGCATATATGGTTCTTATGAAAGAGATGCTCGTATAAACTTCAGAGAGGGCTCATTTGATTGGATATTGAAAGTTCGAGTTCACTTTTGAAGAGTCAAAAGAGATCCAAGGGCAACAAGCCCCCTCCCCTTGCCTTTTTTCCAAAATAATCCGATGAAAATTTTGAGATAGCCATTTTGCCAAAAATAGTTCAAGGGTCAGATAAGGAAAACTCCTGTGTCGACGCAATCCTCCAGGGCCGGTGGGCAGGCGTTGTAAGTAATACTCTGGGGGTACATATGGTTCTTATGGAAGGGATGCTTGTATAAACCTCGGAGAGGGCTAATTTGGTTGGAAATTAAAAGTTTTCATTCACTTTTTAAGAGTCAAAATAGATCGGAGGGCAACTAGCCCCCCCCCCGTCCATGCCCT
Source organism: Artemia sp. Qi Xiang Cuo (assembly GCF_049724085.1). Lineage (NCBI taxonomy): Eukaryota > Metazoa > Arthropoda > Branchiopoda > Anostraca > Artemiidae > Artemia > Artemia sp. Qi Xiang Cuo. Next base: position 3,704,167 of record NC_142808.1, on the reverse strand, counting down.
ATTTACCTGTAACCCATTCGATAAGGAATTTAAGATAGCCATTTTTTCAAAATGGTTCAAAGATCATATAACGAAAACTCCAGGGTCGAAGCAATCCTTCAGGGCCCGGGGTAGGCGTTGTAAGTTAAGCCTGGGGGTGTATGCAGCTGTTATGTAAGGTTTGTTCTTATAAACTCCAGAGAGGGCTCATTTGATTGGAAGTTGAAAGTCCTAGTTTAGTTTTTGAGCAGCAATAGAGATTGGAGGGCAACTAGCCCCTCCCCCCACGCCCCTCTTTTCCATAATGCACACCCGATAACAATTTTTAGAAAGCCATTTTGTTAAAAATAGTTCAAAAGTCAGATAACAAAAAATCAGGTGTCCACAGTCAACACAACCCCCCAGGGCCTGGGGGCAGGCGTTCTAAGTTTGCCCTGGAGGCATATATGGTTCTTATGAAAGAGATGCTCGTATAGAATTCAGAGAGGGCTCATTTGATTGGATATTGAAAGTTCGAATTCACTTTTGAAGAGTCAAAAGAGATCCAAGGGCAACAAGCCTCCTCCCCTTGCCTTTTTTCCAAACCTATCCGATGAAAATTTTGAGATAGCCATTTTGCCAAAAATAGTTCAAGGGTCAGATAAGGAAAACTCCTATGTCGACGCAATCTTCCAGGGCCCGTGGCCAGGCGTTGTAAGTAATGCTCTAGGGGTACATATGGTTCTTATGGAAGGGATGCTTGTATAAACTTCGGAGAGGGCTCATTTGATTGGAAATTAAAAGTTTTCGTTCACTTTTTAAGAGTCAAAATAGATCGGAGGGCAACTAGCCCCCCCCCCCGTCCCTGCTCTATTTACCTGTAACCAATTCGATAAGGACTTTAAGATAGCCATTTTTTTCAAAATGGTTCAGAGATCATATAAAGAAAACTCCGGTGTCGACACAACCCCCCAGGGACCGGGAGGCCTTCCAGGTTAGGCCCTGGGGGCACAAATGGTTCTTAAGGAAAGGGTGCTCGTATAAACTTCAGAGAGGGCACATTTGATAGGAAATTGAAAGTTCTAGTTCACTTTCTCAGAATCAAAAGATATTGGAGGTCGCCTAGCCCCCCCTCCCCCCCCATGCCCTTTTTTACGAAACCATCCGCTGAAAATATTGAGGTAGCCATTTTTTTTTAATTTCAAAGGTCAGATAACAAAAATTCCAGTGTCGGCATAACCCCCCAGGGTCCGGGGGGCAGGCATTGTAAGTTATGTCCTGGGGTCGTGTATGGTTTTTATTAAAGGGGTGCTTGTAGAAATTTCAGAGAGGGCTCATTTGATTGAAAATGGAAAGTTCTAGTTCACTTTCAAAGAGTAAAAGGAGATCGAAAGGCAATTAGTTAAAAATATTTTGTTAAAAATAGTTCAAACATCAGATAATAAGAACTTCGAGGTTGACATAAACCCACTTTTTTACTTTGATACCAGTTTTGATACTTTGATGAACATTTGATTTTGAAAAAAAAAAGTTTGATTTTGAAATACGAGATTTTTAAAAACTTGACCCTTCTTGCAATCAAAAACGAAAAAAAATTGATTTAAAGACGAAACTCTGCAAAAAATAAGTATTTTAAAATAAAATTAATGGCCATTTTAAACTTAAGATCAGCATATAAAATACCTTTTAAAATTCAAACTCAAAACGACCAGATATTACTATTGAAGAATAAATGAAACTCAAAATGAACAGAAATTAAATAAGCAATCATAGCAAAAAATATACAACAAGTAATAATATAAATAAATAAATAGATCTTAAAGCGAGTAATTTTTAAATGGATTATGGAAATCAAGCTTAAAACGAAAATAAAGTATTTTGCTATTGAAGTATAAATGAACCTTAAAACGAACAGAAATTAAATAAAAAATCAATACAAACACACATACAATATATATTAACGTAAATTAATAAATAAACCTTATGACGAGTGAAACTTAAATTTAATATGCAAATCAAGCTTGAAACGAACAAAAACCACTAATAACAAGAGTTTGGATACCTCCTCCTTCTCTCCTTGTAAAAGTCTTAAACCTGCTGCGTCATTGGCGCTTTACTGAAAAGTATATGTGTCTTGGACAGTCTTTGAAAGTATAAACAAAATCAAATTGAATATTGGATAAACAATGATATTAATTGTTGAAAGATCCATCAGTTCAAGATTTTATTTCATTGTGATTTATTTTAATTTTCAATACTTTAAGAACTGAAAAAGAAAATATTTGTATTATAATTCGTTTTCAGTGAAGCGCCAATGACGCAGAAGGCTTTTGGTTTTTACAGTTAAGGAAGGGGGCAGTATCCAAACTCTTATTGGTATTGAAACTATATTCGTCTTGAATAATTTTAGAGAGAACTAATAAATTAAACTGAATATTTGATGTACAATTGTATTAATTGCTGAAAGCTCATAAGTTCAAAATTTTAATGCAATTTAATGTAAAATTCTCCCAGTGTAAGGTATCCCCTTGAAAGTTCACCTTCTAGAAACTCCCCTCCCACCAAAAACTCTCCCCGTGGAAAATCCCCTAGCAGAAAATTCACCCCCCCCCCAAAAAAAATCGTCCACATACCTCCCAGTATACAACAACTATACGTAAGCAATGGGCAAATTTCATGACTTACAGACCTTTCCCCAGGGGCTGTGGGGGGTCATGTTATCGCCAAAGCCTAATTGCTGGATTTTTCAACTATGCTGAACAAAATGGCTATCTCGAAATTTTGATTGGACGACATTGGCGGAAAGGTGCGTGTGAGGTGGGCTAGTTGCCAACCAATCTTTTCGTTCAATTAAAAAGAGCACTAGCCCTTTCATTTTGCAATCGATTGAGCCCTTTTTAAAGTTTCTACGACAACTCCCACTATACGAAGTTCCCTGGTCTAAGAAAAACAACATAAAATCCAGTCACCAAAGTGATGCAGCTCTTGTTGGAGCCTAGAATAAAATTTCATCCCTTACCTTATCTCAAAACTATGTTGAACATCTGTGCACCTTCCATCAACATGCTCTAAAATAGATATTTGGAGTCTCGCCTCTTTGTCCTCTTCGCATATATTCGTTCCACTCCAAAATTCAAGACGGCTTTCCCCATTTACTGAAAGATTTTGATATTCAAGAATAGATTCTTGATTATCTGAACAGAGCATGGCTGAAGATCCATGCCCAATACCTGAGCATGTGGTAGTCATATTTCTAAAAGAGAAATAAAAACGATAATGGATCACCCTGGATCACCATTTACAGATTATCTGAGAAAGCACAACATAAATGTTAAACAGTAGCGAACATTCCTATGCTCTTCATTACAAATTTTCGGGACACATCAGTCACACACCTTTCTTCATGAATCCACCTTCTTTAATATTTATGTTGTGGTAGCAACTGAAGCTACTGTTGTGACGCAAAGAAAAACTTCCCTTTCCGCGCACTGTGATGTGTCCCATTTCTGAACCAAATTTTCGCCCCTGTTTAATATTTGTGCTGTGTGACAAACAAATCAATCATACTACTAAATAACGAATCTATCTGCTTGTTTTATTGCTGAGCTGCTATCGGGCACATACCCAGGGGCAGGGCACGTCCGTACCCTCTTCCGCCAACATCTCTTGATCTAAAGACTTCTACTAGAAAATTTGATAATTTTCAATTAATTCCTCTATTTCTATGTTCATTTCAAAGCTGCCCCCCCTCCCCCAGTACAAGGTCCTGCATAAGACTGTGCATTGCCCAGTCAGCCTAACAAAATAGAATTTCTCGGTAAGTAATGAAAAAAAGTTGAAAATGAATTAATAAGCTTTCCCTAGAAATCCGATCACATTTGAACGGAACTTGATCAGATGATCAGATGAAAGATGATTTGAGAAAAGTACTACTACTACTTCAGCTATTGAACAAATTCAAATGATTTTAAGTGCGTTCACGTTGTCAAAGTATTGTTGCAATGACTTAGGAATTAAATAGGGTATCAAGTTGAAACTTTGACAAAATGTTGAAGAGGATGCTGAACTATATCAAAATAAACTATATGCACCTTCGTTGTCAAAGAGTGCATGTGCAGTGTCTCAAGAATGGCAAATGCTATTAATTTGAAACTTTCAGGGCTTGTTGATGAGGATTTTGAACCAAATTGGAAGATAAAATGTGCATCCAAGGTTGTCAAAAAAGTGTATCTGCGGTTTCTCAGGAACAGCTAAGGAAATTGAGTTGAAACTTCCAGGACATGTTCAAGGGACAGTCGACTAATATTGATCTACATTTAAGGCTGCAACATGGATACAACACTTTTTAGTAAATCACAAATAACTTTCTAGTCCTTAGAAGGGATATCAGAGGGGATATTAGCCCTACTCCTGTTTATAGTAGTTTCTGCTTGCTTTAAGTTGACTTGATTATTTATTGTAATTTCTTTTCGTTTTGGTTTTCATTTAATTATTTATTTCATTTAATGATCTAAATTTGTTTTACTGTTGAATTGCTGAATTGTTTACTTGTTTTTAGAAAAAAAATTTTGGTGTAACTAATTATTTAAATTAATTTTCCCTATAAAGTACAATCAAATCGCATTTTTCGTTTAATTATTGGGCAGCTATTGTTTTATTGTTTAACTAGAACACCCAGTCATCCGTACACTCTAACCCTTGGAAAGTTTTACTCTCCCGTTTGATGGCATGTTCTCCGTTAGCTTTGATGGTCTTTCTGAGGGCAAAGCCTGTCGAATGGGCAAAGTCTTAGGCAAAATGGGCAAATTTCTTAGGGCAAAGTACATGTAAAAGGGAATAAGATACCATCTAGCATAACTCATAAGTTCACAAAAACACGTAACTAACCTCACTTTTCACCTTAACCGCGTCAATAGTATTCTCGTACATGGAGCTTTTTAATTTCACATACATATCTGGCATATTATAAGAGAATGGGACAGTCACTAAAATTTTTCTACTAGCTGAATCAAGTCCCAGATCATTTTCTAAAAATGAGGACTAAGGAATCTGAAAATCCAGTCCATTTTCATTTATTAATCTAAGCGACACAGTTCTATCAACGCATCCTCTCTTTTAAAGCCCTACTTTTCCTTTCTTATAGCTTCCTATGCAGCATCTCTTACTCAGAGGCGACGCTATAGCGTTGCCTATAGTAAAGACCAAAAGGCGTCTATGTTGTACTAGGTCTTTTATCCAGAAGAACCTCACATGGAAAAAGAGGTCATAAAAGCTTTGGAGCATGATCGTTCGATTGGAAATCAGAAGTTCATGTGCCGTTTTAAGAGTTTAAAATGATCAGGGGGCAACTTCCTCCCCCATGCCCTTTTTCCCCAAACGGATTCAATAAACATTTTGGGATAACCATTTCATTTAAAATAGCCCGAAGCTCAGTTGACGAAAACTAAGGGGTCAACATAACCCACCGGTGCCCTGGGGCAAGTGTTGTAAGATATGCCCCGGGGACATATAAGGTTCTTATTGAATGTGTGGTCGTATAAACTTTAAACGAGGCTCGTTTGATTGGAAATTGAAAGTTATAGTGCTATTTTTAAGAGTCAAAAGTGGTCGATGGTCAACTAGCCCTCCTCCGCACCCTCTTTTCCCCAGATGCATCTGATAAAAATTTTGAGATAGCTATTTTACTCAAAATAGTCAAAGATCATGTAACAGTACCTTCGGTGTTTACATAACCCCCCAGAGTCCGGAGGCAAGAATTGTAAGCTATACCGTGAAGACATATAAGGTTTTTATGGAAAGTGTGGTCGTATAAGCTTTGGAAGAGGCTCATTTGATTGGAAATTGTTTTAGTTCCCTTTTTAAAAGTGAAAAGTACCGGAGGGCAAGTAGCCCTCTCCACGCCTTCTTTTCCCTAAATAAATCCGATCAACGTTTTGAGATTGTCATTTTGTTCAAAATTGTCCAAAGATCATATAAAATACCTCCGGGATTGACACATCCCTCCAAACCCCGAGGGCAAGGGCTGTAAGTTTTACCCTGGGGGCATATAAGATTTTTATTGAAGGAGTGGTCATATAAGCTTTGGAGAAGGCTCATTTGATTGGAAACTGAAAGTTTGATTTCCCTTTTAAAGTTTCAAAAGGGATCCCAGAGCAACTACATCCTCCGCCCATGCCCTCTTTTCACCGAATGCATCCGATCGACATTTTGAGATAGCCATTTTGTTTAAAATAGTCCAAACATTACAAAAAAATTCCTCTGGGATTGACACAACACCCCAGAGCCCAGGGGTGAGGATTTTAAGTTTTTTCTCGGGGTATATAAAGTGATTGAGAAGGAAGTGGCCATAGAAACTTTGGAGGAGGCTCATTTGATTGGAAATTGAAAGTTTTACTTCTCTTTTAAGAGTCAAAGTTGATCGGCGGTAAACTAGCCCCCCGACTACCCTTTTTTTCCCAATGCATCCAATCGAAATGTTGAGATAGACATTTTGTTCAAATAGTCCAAATATGATATAACAATGCCTACAGGGTTGACACAGCCCATCACAGCCAAGGGACAAGGGTTGTAAGTAATGCTCCAGGGGAGTATAAGGTTTCTATGGAAGGGTTAGTCGTATAAACTTAGAAGGAGGCTCATTTGATTGGAAATTAAATTTTTCTAGTTCCTTTTTAAGAGTTAAAAGTGATAGGAGGGCAACTAGCCCCTCCCCATGTCCACTTTTCTCCAAACACATCCGATAAAAATTTGGAGATAGGCATCTTGCTTAGCCCAAAGATCATATAACAACACCTTCAGCGTTGACAAACCCCTCAGAGCCCGGAGGCAAGGGTTGTAAGCTATGCCCCGGGAAGGGGTGGTCGTACAAACTTTGGAGGAGAATCACTGTATTTGAAATTAAAAGCTCTAGTTTGCTTTCTAGAAGTCAAAAGTGATCGGAGGGCAGCAAGAGCCCCCACCCCCTTTTCCCCCAAATTTATCCGATGGAAATTTTGAGATGTCCCTTTTTGTTCAAAATAGTCCAAAAATCATAAAATAATTCCTTAGAAGGGTGACAAACCCCCCAGAGCCCAGAGAAAGGGTTGTAAGATATGCAGGTTCTTATGGAAGGGGTGGTCTTACAGACTTTCGAGGAGGCTCATTTGATTGGAAATCAAATGCCCCCCACAGACCTCGGGGCAAGAATTGTAAATTATCCAATTTGTCCATTTTTAGCATGCAGAATTTTTAATTGGGAAAGGTGAGAATGTTTTATCATGGGTGCATCCGGAAAGACTAAGGTTATTGAGGTAAACTTTCGCAAAATGTTTCGTGGAAACAATCATAGCAAACAAAAATACAACAAGAACTAATATAAATGAATAGATAATGATGAAAAGAGTAGAAATTAGATTGAATATGCAAATCAAGCTTAAAAAGAACAAAAATTGCAAAAAAATACAAGTTTGGCAATTGCGCTCTTCCCAAACTGTAAAAGTCTAAAGCCTACTGCATCATTGTCGCTTTACTGAAAACAACGTTCGTCTTGAACAGTATTGGAAAGAACAACTAAAATTAAACCGAATATTTGAAATATAATGAGATTAATTTAACATTTTCTTTCACGGCTATTTTTATTTTGATTTTCAATTTTGTAATAAGTACAAAGGAAATATTTGTAATAAATTCGTTTGAAGACTGTATGTGTCTTGAACAGTCCTTGGAAAGAACTAGTAATATGAAACTGAATTTTTGATACAAATGATATTGATTGTTGAAAGCTAAGCAGTACCATATTTTATATCCCTTTAATTCTTATTTTTGTTTCCAATGTTTTAAGTAAAAAAGAAAATATATGTAATATAATTCGTTTTCAGTAAAGCGCAAATGACACATTAGGGAAGAGAAAACACTAGACAGTTAGGGAAGAGAAAGAGGGCAGTTGTCAAACTCTTGTATGTAGTGTTTTTTATTCATTTCAAGATTGCTTTGCACATTCAATTTAAGTTTTACTCGTTTTAATATTTATTTATTCATTTATGATTAAATAATTATTTGATTACTATGACTGATTATTTGATTAGGCTACTGTTCGGTTTGGGTTTCATTTATTCTTTAATAGTAATATCTAGTGACTTTGAGTTTGAATTATTATAGGAATTCCTCTCTGCTAGTCTTAAATTCAGTATAAGTTCAGTACAATACAAGTTTTTTTTTTAGTTTAAAAAACTTCTTTTTCGGAAAGTATTTTTCAATTAATTTGATAAGCATCCTGTCAAACAATATGCTTTCCATCAAAATCGATCTAATTCCTGTATAATTTCTACTTTTACTCTAATCACCTTCTTTTATGAAAGAATTTTGTAAGACTTTTCCTATAATTTATAGGTACTTTCCTTGTGTTAAAATGATTTTAATAATTTTCGGTATTTCATCGGTAGTTTTGTAACCCCAATATTTCAAAAACTTACTTACTATACTATCAGCACTTAATACCAGGCTGTTGCGCAGTAATTTTGAAGGCGGGATATCAAAAAAAATTAACACTTTCAATAAGAAGTGACAAAAAATTACCCCCCCCCCTGTGTACAACCCAACCTAATGCCTTAATATTTTCAAACATTTCATTAGTGCTACAATATCTACCTGCTCCTTGTCAAATAAATCTACTTTGATTTTCAAATAATGAAAAATATTGGGCGATAGATTGACATCATAGATCCAAGGGCGTATCCAGGATATTTTTCAGGGGGGATTTGGGGGAGGCTTTACAAAAAAAATGAAAAATGAATCCAAAAGTTGTTTATATCGATATTTTCACGTTTTTACGAGTTGTAAAAATTTCGGGGAGGGGATTCATACCAGGTATCCTACCCCCTGGATACGGCCGTGTAAGGAGCACTGAACAAATTGTCTGTTTGAAAGTAGGATACTTACGAATAATACCCAGGTTTTTCTTGTTCAAAGCCTTCTTTGAGGAAGATCCATGAGCCGTCTGATTCGATGACTGGAGGTAGAAAGGCCGTCTCCTCTTCTTTTTCACATATTTCATGCACTTTCACGTCTTTCATCACGATCCTCATTTCTCGCACTAGGGTTACTCTAGAAGAAAAGATATTCTGTGAGAGAAAAACAAGTGAACGATTAATTTTTTAGAACTATGATAAGGAGAGAAATCTACTAAAGAAATTAATCACATTATTATTCATGTCAAACCCCGCCACAGGCTCCATTGACTACTTCTCCCTCTAGAACCATACCCCCCCCCCCCTATTTTAGTTTTAAAACTTGATTTATTTTTTTTAATATTTAACCAACCCCCCCCCCCTCCTCAATTTTGAAAAACACTTTTTTTTGGAGTTATTTTATTTAAATGCCTTTTTGGTATTTTCGTGGAAACAAAATTCAAAAAGAAACAATGAAATTACCCCTTCTTGATTTTGAAAAAAACATTATCCCCATTGTGCCGGTTTGATGAATTGAGGCAACTGGTGAATGTATTTTTTTAGTCTTATTCCTAAGTTAGTCTGAGTAACTATGTTTCATTAAAACTTAAATTTAATTTTGGACTTAAGTGTGAAGAAAATTCCTCAGGGCAATGACAGTTGCAGAAGTATCATTGAAGTAATGACCGCTCCTCTCAATCCTTCGCAGTAACTAAAAATTTTTGATTTTACTGGGCCAGCTTTGCCTCATGGAAGGCTCACACAACAGTCACACCTGTGGATACAATTAAACTACGCGCGACTACACCGCCAGTAACTGTGTCTTGTACGCAATTTGGTGAATTGGCCTATGTTTAATTTTCAATGGTAATTTGGATGATTAATCGATCAGGTTCTAAGATTTAAGGCAAATAAATTTGAAATTAGAAAACCTGGAAGTTCTGAATAGCAATTTTTTTGTCTTCTAAACAAATCTGAAAAAAAAACTCTGAATCTGATAAAAATAACACATTTGTGCTGATACATTCTTTTCAAATGATTTTTTACAATTTTCCAAATGTCAAAAATGATTTTTTACGAATTTTTAAAAATTTTCAATTCTCTCTAAAATTTTCCGCATCAACAGTTACAAGTGTAACGTAAAAAAAAAAAATCACTACAAACAAGAGTTTGGCTACTGCCCCCTTCCTAACACTAAAAGTCTAAAGCCTACTGCATCATTGGTGCTTTACTAGGGGTCGGGTGGTCTGTACGGCCACCCCTCCCATAAAAACCTTACATGTTAACAATGGACAATTTACATAACTGTCCATTCTTTTATATCCGGTTTTTTTAACCACGAAGGCATATTTATTTCACCTTTGGAATATTTTGAAGAAAATGGCTACCTCAAAATTCTGATTGGATACATTTGGGGAAAAGAGGGCTTGGGGGGACTACTTGCCCATCGATCACTTTCAACTCTTAAAAAGAGAACTAGGACCCCCTCAGAAGTTTATACGACCATCCCTTCCACATGAAGGGCCTCTGGGAAAAAATAATAAATGAATAATAAAACATCGAAACCATTTAAGAATTATTTATTCAATTCTATTTGCATCTGTTATCTTTATGTTTTCTATGTTGATTAATTTTAATTTCTGTTCGTTTCGGGTTTTATTTATTCTTTAATAATAATTTCTGGTCGTTTTGATAATGAACAATAAAAAGAATTAATATCTACTGCTCTTGAGTTTAATGTGGTTATTTGCTCCCCTAACTTACAGCCTTATATCTTACAACCCTTACCCCCGGCTTTGGGGGATTGCGTCAACCCCGGAGACATTGTTTTATGATCTTTTGATTATTTTGAACAAAATGGCTGTCAAAAAAAAAATTCAATCATATGCATTTGAAGAAAAGAGGGGAGGGGGAGGGAGCTAGATGCCCTCTGATAACTTTTAACTCTAAAAAAGGGAACTAGAATTTTTAATTTAGGATCAAGTGAGCCTTTTCCCAAGGATATATAACCATCCCTTCCATAAAAATCTTATATGCCCCCGAATTATAAATTACAACCCTCGCCCCCGAGTGCGGGGGGGGGGGCTGTGTCAACTCCAACAGTATTTATATATAATCTTTTGATAATTCTGAACAAAATGACTATCTAAAAATTTCGATCGAATACATTTTGGGAAAAAGGGCATGGAAGGGGGGAGGGGGGCTACTTGCGATTTGATAACTTTTGACCCTTCAAAACTGAACTAAAAAAAGGGCATGGAAAGGGGGGGGGGGGGTATTTGCGATTTGATCACTTTCCCTTAAAAACTGAACTAGAAATTTCAATTTCCAATTAAATTAGACTCCTCTAAAGTTTATGCGACTACCCCTTCCATAAGAATCTTATATGCCCCGAAGACATAACTTGCAACCCTTGCCCCCGGGCTTTGGGGGCTGTGTCGACCTTGGAGGCATTTTTGTATGACCTTTGGAATATTTTAAATACAATGACTATTTCAAAATTCCGATCATATGCATTTTGGATGAAGAGTGTGTATGGGGGGGAGGCTAGTTGTCCCTCGATCATTTTTGACTCTCAGAAATCTCACTAGAACTTCCGATTCCCAGTCGAATAATTCCCCTACGAATTTTATACGACCACCGTTTCGGTAAAAACCTTATATGCCCCCTGGGCATAACTTAAGACACTTGCCCCCGGGCTCTGGGGGGTTTTGTTGACCACTGAGTTTTTTTTATCGGATCTTTGAACTATTTAAACAAAATCTCAAAGTTGTAATCAGAAACACTTGGGGGAAAGAGGGTTTGGGAGGGCTTTTTGCAATGCAATTACTTTCGACTCTTAAAAGGGGTACTAGAACTTCCAATTTACAATCGAATGAGTCCCTCGGAAGTTTATACGACCACCTTTTCCATATGAAGCTCCTTTAGGGAAAAAATAATAATAAGACATAGAAGCCTTATGGCCTTTACCATAGGCAACACTACAGTATTGTATCTGATGCTATAGCATTGCTAATTTGATGACATTAAAACGGCAAAAATTTGAAGAATGGATTATTATTCACGCATTTTACTTCAAAGAAAGTTGGATATACACATACCAGCTACATACCTACTATACCCACTATTACCCATTACAAGCCAAGCTTCTTGGGCCAAGTAACCTTTTTATGTTTTTAATTGTTTTTCTTGTTTTCCTTTTTTGTTTTAATAAATGATTGACTGTTTGATTGATACCAAGAAATAGTAAAAACATCGATAAAGAAACATATGCAATAAAATAAACTAAAGAAGTTTAAGCACTAACTATCTGGCTATGCATTCGTGATCTCGCATCAGCATAAATTTTATTTAATTCCTTCCTAGTACCGTTATGCATTCTTTGCTATTGCAACTGTCAATACTATTACTAATGCTCCTAACAACGCACAGCAGCACCAGGCCGCTCGAGGTCAACACAGCTACGCACGCTCCTCCTTTATCTCTAAATGTTCAAAGCCTCCCTCTTTTCATCCTCTTGCGAAGTTAAATTCCCTTTAAATCTTTCCCTGCGACCTCCTCCCACCTTATTTGGGGACGACCTACTTTTTGTTTAAACCTAGATGATTGGCAAAAGGGACAATCTTTGGTATTCTCTCGTCCTTCATTCACAGAATGTTTCCTAGCCCTCTCAACCTTTTCATCGTTATAGCCCTAGAAATCGGGTAGAACCACATTTTTCGTACAGACTATTGTTTGAAACACCGTAAGTCAGGTATGTTCCCAAAATAACCCGTAGATAGTTCCTCTGGAAAACATTTAACAAGTCCTACTCCGTCTTTAGTAGCGCCCCCATTTCAGAACCCTGCTTCACTACTGACATCACTGTAGCTTCCAGAATTCTAATCTTGGTCTGCAGCAGGGCCGTAATTTCGTCAAACTCCTGGGGGGGGGGCGAAGTTGGAGACAATTTTCCAAAATCAAGTGAAAATGACAGTAAAAACTAAAAAAAGCCATTTGGTACCATAAAGGTACCATTTAGTGCAATAAAACAAAATAAAGATACTTTATAGTACTATAAAGGTAAATATGTACTAAAAAATAATATGTTTCTATTTATGCTTGAATGTAGGTTTATCTTAGTTTTGACAAGATTATGGAAGAAACTATATTTCAGCTGGGGAGGGGGGGGGGACAAACTAAGTTTTGGTGGGCAAACCGAGGTCTGGGAGGGGCAAAGATTTTTTATTCGATGTGTTTGGGGAAATGGTGGGCGTGAGAGGGGTGTACTTGCCATCCAATAACTTTTGACTATTACAAAGGGCACTAGCCTTTTCAATTTCCAATCGAATGATTCCTTTTTAAAGTTTCTACGACAACGCTTTCTATAAAATAATTATAAGCCCTCAGGGCTTAAATCACAACCCTTACCCTGAGCGCTGTGGGAGGAGTGTCATCCTCAAAAACATAATTTCCGGACTTTTTAATTTCGTCGAACAAAACGGCTATTTCAAAATTTTCATTGGATGTGTTTGGGGAAACGGTGGGTGTGAGAGGGGTGTTAGTTATCCTCCAATCACTTTCGACTATTAAAAAGAGCACAAGCCCCCCTAATTTCCAATCGAATGAGCCCTTTTTGAAGTTTCTAAAACATCAACTATCTATGAAAACCTTATAGGCCCCCTGGGTATAACTTACAACTCTTGCCCCGAGGGCTCTGAGGGGGTTATCATCCTCAAAGATCTAATTTCTAAAACTTTTAATTACGTTGAACAAAATGATTGTCTAAAAGTTTTGATTGGATGTGTTTGGGGAAAAGGTGGGCGTGAGAGGGGTTTATTTGCCCTACAATAACTTTCGACTATTAAAAAGGGCACTATCACTTTGAATTTCTAATCGATTGAGCCCTTTTTCAAGTTTCCACGACAAATCTTTCAATAAAAATCTTATATGCCCCAGGGCATATACTTACAACCCTTACTATACTTTCTAAGACCACATTGGCTATACATGACGCATGGACCTAAGAGAGGAAAGGAAATAATAAATCTTAAATAAAACCAAAAAAGGGTGAGTAAAATATGAAGACGAAAAACAAGCAAATAGTTCGACAAGGAACTCCACCAAGCCGTCCTCAGTGCTAAAAAAAAAAAAAAAAAAAAAAAAAAAAAAAAAAAAAAAAAGAATCTATCCTTCTAGAGTACACTACACAAGATCTGAACAAACACTGACTGAAAAACCAAAGCCGAAACCAATGAGCAATACTTTTCCTCTCAATTACTTCTTTGAAAGATTGCGGTAGGCCATTTACAGTATATATTAAAGTTGCCTCCTCAAAAAGAACAAGATGTGTATGATTTTCGAAAATATGCTGGGCCAATGCGGAATCAAAGCTGTCATTTTTATTTTGCAATCTCAGGGACTTGTCTATTGGAGTTTCGTGTTCATGCAAACGTTCACCAAGTTGTTGATGGGTCCTACGAATGTAAAATTTTACACATGAACACGGGACTCAGTAGACACAACCACCCAGTACATGGTCAATTTTAACTTTTCCTGAGACACCACTTTGAGCCATAAAACAACCGTAAATACATCAGAAATTATTACGGGTGTGGAATCTGCTATTTTTAGATCTCATGGGGAGGTAGAAAATCCAGACCTACCCAGAGGTGAAATTGTAAATATTATTCTTGATTATAGGCCATCTTTGTCGCTTTCAACTCAGTCAAAAGAAGAAATTAAAATCCTCCGGAACTTAGAAAAAAATAAAAATACAGTAATTACAAGAGCAGACAAAGGAAACACAGTAGTAATTATGAATTCTGCAGATTATAAAATGACAGAAAATGCTCTTTGAATGGATAAAAATACTTACAAAGAAATAAAAAGTGATCCCACAGACAAATGCACACAACAGTTGAGAAAATAATTAGGAATTTTAAAAGACAGTAGACTAATTACCTCTCAAATGTAGAAAAAATTCTACCCCAGGGGATGTTCAGCCCCAAAGTTTTATGGTCTGCCTAAAATCCATAAGAAAGATATTCCGTTAGCCTACGTCCTATTGTAGCATGTTATAGTTCTCCAGCTACAGGTGTAGGAAAGTTCTTGGCCACCATTTTTAAGCCTCTTTTAAGCACACAGAAATCTTGCATAAGAAATTCTATAGATCTTGTTGAGAAGTTAAAATTTAAAAGTAAAACAGAATAAACCATCTATCTAGTTTCGATGCAGTTTCTATGTACGCTTCATACGATGTACGTAAATGTGAGCAGGCCTTACAAAGAAAATTAGAGGAAAATTCTGCTTGGTCAGATTACAAAACTTTGGAAATTGACACAATAATGACGCTTGTTTGTCATTGAAACAATTTTTCTTCGTATTTTAAGTTCCGAGATAGATTTTCCCTTCAAATTATGGGCCTGTCCATGGGTAGTGTTTTGTCTTCTTATTTGACAAATTTTTACATGGATTTCATAGAACAATCTGCTTTGAATAGTTTCCACTTAAAACACTCCCTCTGGTTTCGGTTCGTTGATGATATCCTTTCTGTCTGGGAATATGGACAGGACTCTCTTGGAGATCTTTTGGTACATTTAAACTCTTTTGGTTCAAACCTCCAGTTCACAATGGAACTAGAATATTCAGGAAAGCTCCCTTTCATGGATGTTTTGATAATAAAAAATACTCCTAGCCTTGGATTTTCTATATACAGAAAGCCGATCCATAACGATCGGCATCTACATTTCTCGTCAAATCACCCTCCTTCTGTTAAAAGAGGGGTAATAATCTCTTTAGTCGACAGAGTTTTAAAGATCTGTTCACTTAATCATGTAATTTCTGAATTAAATTATGTGATATAGATTCTATTCTGCAATGGCTACCCAATAAACCTTGTTGAAAATATCCTAGATAGACGATTAAAAAGATTAATTAAGATAACAGGGAGCCCATCCTCCTTGATTCAGTGGTTCCGGCAATTAAGAAAAAAACTTTCACCACTCTACCATACATTTCAGAACTTAGTGATAAACTTGGAAAACTTTTAAAAAGTTGAACATTTTTTAAACCGAGGAAAAGATAAAACTGACCAAGTACTGGGTAGTGGTGTCTACAGAGTCCCGTGTTCATGTGGGAAATTTTACATTGGTAGGACCCATCAACAACTTGATGAACGTTTGCATGAACACAAAACTTCAATAGATAAGTCCCTGAGATTGAAAAATAAAAATGACAACTTTGATTCCGCATTGGCCCAGCATATTTTTGAAAATCCTACACATCTTGTTCTTTTTGAGGAGGCAACTTTAATATCTACTGTAAATGGCCCACCGCAATCTTTCAAAGAGGTAATTGAGATAAAAAAAATATAAATAAACAGGAATATGGTTATAAAAAAGAGCAATTAACGCCTTTAATTAAGCCCAGTTTATAGCGGCTCAATACTAAAAGACTCTTTTGATACTAATACCCATTCAAATTTAAGAGAACCTATTAACATATCTAATGAAAACCGAAATGGCAGAAGAGCAAAAAGTATTGCTAGGTAACCTTTTTTTCATTGGTTTCGGCTTTGGTCTTTCATTCATTGTTTGTTCAGATCTTGTGTAATGAGATTCTTGTTGTTTTTTTTTGTGTTTTTTTTTATAGCACTGAGGACGACTTGGCGGAGGTCCTTGTCGAAATATTTGCTGGTTTTTCGTCTTCATATTTTATCACTGACTGACAAAATCCTCGTTTCCTCACCCTTTTTGGTTTTATTTATCATTTACTATTTCCTCTCCTCTTTTAGCTCCATACAACCCTTGCCCTGAGGGCTGTGGGGGAGTGTCATCCTCGAAGATATAATTTCCCGACCTGTCAACTGCTTTGAACAAAATGCCTATCTAAAAATTTTGATTGGGTGTGTTTGGATAAATGGCGGGCGTGGAAGGGATTTTAGTTACATTCTAAACACTTTCGACTATTAAAAAGGGCATTAGCCATTTCAATTTCCAATCAAATGAGCCCTTTTTGAAGTTTCTACGAAAACATTATATAAAAACCTTATATGCTCCCAGGGCATAACTTACAACCCTTGCCCTGAGGGCTGTGGGGGAATGTCCTCCTCAAAAATATAATTTCTATCTGGAAATCAACTACGCTGAACAAAATGGCTATCTTGAAATTTTGATTGGATGTTTTTGGGGAAATTGTGGGCTTGGAGAAGATGTTAGCTGCCTTCCAATAACTGTTGGCTATTAAAAAGGACGCTAGCTCTTTCAATTTCCAATCAAATAGGTCTTTTTCGAAGTTTCCATAACAACTCTGTCAATACAAAGTAACCTGGTCTAGGAAAAAAAAAATAATACATAGTACCAACATCGTTCTTTACTTAGGCAGCGCGATTGCGCTGCCTATGATACTACCCAGATAATGGAAACTATCCCATTGATCGATATTCTCGTTACTGAACTTCAACTATTAACCTTAATCTATTCCCTGTCAAAGCGACTTAATCTCCATAACAAATAATTCTTAGAACATCGGAAAAAAACCATTCAATTTACTAATATTTTCATCTAGGAAACTCAAATCATCAGCATAATCTAATTCTAGAAGAATTTCCCTCTTCTATTTTATTCCATGCTCTCCCATAACATTTTCTGTTTTTCTTAGGACAAAGTCCATAAAAAAAATCTGTACAGGTGGGTATAGAACGTAACCCTGCCTAACTATGGCCCAATAGTAAACAAAATTCTGAAAACAAAGTTTTGAAAAAAAAATAGATACATCAAAAGAATTGGATTTTTGTGCTGAATCCAAATATGTAAGATTTGTCATTTTAATGTTACTAAAAAAAAACTACGAGTCTGAGAAAATTTGCATGACTATCGAAATGTCAGTAGATGCATCAAAAGAATCAGCTTGTTGTGCTGATTCTAAATATATAAAATTCATCAAGTTTATGTTTACGCAGTAAAAATTACGAGCCTGAAAAAATTTGCCTGATTTGGAAATAGGAGGGAAACATCCCCTAAAATTCAAGGAAACTTAATGAAAACCGTGCGATCATTTTCGACGTGCCAGAGAACCCTGCATAAAATTTTCAAGCTCCTCTATACAAAAATGTCAAATAAAATATCAAAATTTGTATGTATCCAGACTTTTTGGACACCCTGTAGATCACTGTAGAAGGATAAATCTTCTAATCTCCTAATTTAGGGGATAAATTTCCTAGAGTTATTTTACACGGGGGGGGGGGGGATTTGCAAGAATTCCTATATGAAATTCGTTTTATCGATCTTACTTTCTCTTTAGGGACTCAATTTTACATGTGGAGGTGTTCTGGGGGGGAATTGGCCAGGAGAAATTTTCAGAGGGGCTAGAACGGTCTGGGGGGAATTTTTCTGTTTTTGTGGGGGAGAGGATTTTCTGCGGGAGTAATTCTCCATGGAGGAGTTTTTTGTGAGATAAATTTCCTGCGGAAAACATTACAATGGGGGAAAGCATTTTCGGGAAGAGTTTCTACGAACGTGGGATTTTCCGGTATGATCGGAGAAACGATCAGAAATTAAATAAAAACAATTTTTTTCCAAATGAAGTAAGGAGAATTCTTTAGGCGGAACTGTCCACAGGAAATATTTCGGGTAGATTTTTTCAACGACCATAGAATTGTCCATGAGGAATTTTCTAAGGGAGAGGGATATTTACGCGGGATTAGTTTCCCATCGAGGAATTATTTGGGTGGATTTTCCAAGGAGGGGTGATATCCTGGAATTATTAGGATATCGATCAGAAATTAAATAAAAAACAAATTTTCAATTGAAAGTAAGGAGCAGCACTTAGAACGAACAGAAATTATTGAGGAGGGGCACCCCCTCCTCAATACCTCGCTCCTTGCACTAAAGTTTGACCTTTTGTTCCAAGTCTTCAAGAACGACTTCTGAAACACAGGGTCGTTTAATTAAAATAAGAAACTATTTTAAAGTGTTAAGAGCTTTAGCGTGAAGAATGAGTTATTCATCAGAGGGTAGCTCCCCTCACATATGAAATTATTTTTGTTTGTTTTAACTTTTAATGCTACTCCTTACTTTCAGTTAGAAAACTTGTTTCTTTTGATTCAACAGCACATAGGGATATCCCTTATCCATAGACGTTATCCCATATCCGTTATCCCTTATCCCATAGACGCTACAGTTCTTATACCGAATAATTCAGACGCTCGTTCATAATCTATAAGACTGAGGACTAAAGGGGTCTGATAACTCAGGCACTTTTTAATTTTAAATCTAATAATGAAAATTTTGTCGTCGCATCCCCTCCCTTTCCTATAGCTCCACTAGCTTTCTCTTAAATCCTTATCTACAGCATCTCTAAAAATCTATAAACGTAAAGAGTATTATTAAACTAAGCTAATACCTCTATAATTACAACACTCGCTCTCATCACCTTTGTTACAGAGAGGTTTAATAAAAGCTTTCCTAAAATCGCTAGGTACTTTCCCTTTTTCAAAAATCATATTCATAATCTTTAGTAATTTACTTCTAACGACACAACTACCATGTTAAAAAAAAATAATCTACCGCACTATCAGCATTCCGGGCCTTATTATTTTTTTAACCCTTTTAGTATTGCCTCTAAATCTTCCTCGTAAAATAAATCTTCCTTCCCTTCCAATCTGTCAAAAACTCCTTCAATCTTTTCCTACATTAACACGTTTCCTACATTAATAAATTAACTAAATTACGAGTTTTTCCCTTTATAGCTCTACTCACCAATGATACAGCCACTGTATTTGCACCCACAGAGAAACAGAGAATTTACTTGTAGAAAACTATGTGGCTCCAAGACATTTGGTTCTTTTTTACTTCCCTAAAACTTCACACCAAGTAACTAACTAGGTTTTTGAGTTCTTTTCAGTGTCTTACAATAGTTCCAGGCCTAACCATCAGGCTATTTGATGCATGTTTTTAAAAAAGCTGGCCAAGGAACAACGTGATAAGCTGCCGAAAATACGTCACAGAAACAATCCAATAGATATAAACCCTTCTCTTTAACACAGAAATAGGAGTGTAATTTCTCTTGTTCTCTTTTCATCAAAGAAAGCTAGTAAGAGAGCAGTAAAGTAGAAAAGAGGATAATAGTAAAGAGAATAGTTAGATAATACAATAAAAATGAATGAAAATAACACGGCAATAGGCTAGGACAAACGTGGGAGGGGAAGATTTCTGGGTACTTCTCTTTTTTTCTTTATTACTTCTACTTTTCTCTTTCCCTTTTGCTTCTCTTTTTTTGATCTTTTTGTTTTTTATTTTTTCCTTCGTTTTGACGCGGTTACAGTCGTCTTGGATTACTAAAATCCATATTATCTGTAGTGATAATCTATTTTAAACTAATACAGTAGCCACGATATAATTCTCATTACAAAGAGACAAAAAAGAATAATCCGAACAGATACAGAGTGATGCCAAAGCCCAAGAGAAAAAGAAATATCAATGTCCAACACTACCAAGTAAAAAGTTTACTGTAATTCGATTGGTTTATTTTTCTGACGTGTTTCCGCATCCCTATCACATTGTTTAGATACCCGTTGTTTACGCATTATCTTGATAAGAGCAATATTTACATGTAATACTCACAAGCTAAACTTTGAGCCAACAAAAAAAACGCATTTTCGACGTAATACGTTAAATTAGGGTTTTTTCCAAGACCACACTGCCTTTCTATGACGAACGAGATCTTCTATGACGAAGACAATTTTAACACCTTTATTAGAAATTCAACTTGCATTTAGGCAATATTAAAGAAGTAAATTAAAATCTCAAGACTTAGGATGAACCCGGTTATTGAACGCGCTCACACAAATCTACTGAATGAACCGGAAGTAATTTGTTCTGTATAAATATGTTAGTTTAAGTTTAATGCTTTAGTGTATATGCTGATGATAATTGCTGTAAATGTTGCCGAAATATCTAGACTTTTGTATCTGTTTTCACTATCTAATAAGTGGATTTACCCCCATTTGAACGTTTATAAAAGGAAGGCATACAAATAAACTTTCAAATGGGGACAAATCCAATTATTTAGACAGTGAAAAAAAAAAAACAAGTACAAAAGTCCAGATATTTCGGTCACATACACAGCGACCGTCTTCATTAGAAATACTAAAATAATAAAATTGAAACTAGCAAATTTGTATAAACCAAAATAAATAACTTTTCGGGTTATTCACAAAATAATGAAATTCCGGATTATTCACTAGATTATTTTCAGAGAGAGTTCAATGACAAAGTTCATTCAAAGTTCTTGAGTTCACTCAAAGTTCTCTCTGAAAATAATCTAGTGAATAATCCGGAAGTTCATTATTTTGTGAATGACCCGAAAAGTTATTTATTTTGTTTTATGCTAGTTTCAATTTTATTATTTTAGTATTTCTACTGGAGACGGTTGCTGCATATGTGCTTGAAATATCTGGACTTTTGTACCTGTTTTTTCACTGTCTAAATAAATGGATTTATCCCCGTTTGAAAGTTTATTTGTTCGTCTTAGAACGGCAGTGTGATCTAAGAAAACAACACCTAATTTAAAGGTGTTATGTCGAAAAAAGGAAGGCATAGCTTGATTGGTTCTTTTGCATGAAATTTTACACCAATAAGAAGAAAGAACTATTTAAAATACTTGTATAAAACTGAACGTAAACTCACATAAATTCCACACATCCTGTGCCTTTTGGTGGTGCCTGCCAGAAAAAATTTGCCTTTGTTTGTAGACGTCGGCTTTGATGTGAGTAGACAAGAGAACACAAGTTACCTGCATTACTTCCTCCAACCTAAATAAGAAGTAAATGTCAAAACAATCAGACTAACTACTAACCTTAGGCCGAGACACGCTTGGCGTTTTTTACCGAGTGTTTTTTCTGCCATTGCTACTCTAGCGCGTACACACTGGGTGTTAAACACTCTAACGTCGCAACATCAATTGATCATAATGCATCTGATAGATTATAATTAAATCTGAAACTGTACAATAAGATTTTATTTTTTGCCGTCTACTGAAGAAGAAGCAAACAAATATACTTATTTGGGTTCATCCAATTATTAATAAACAAATTGTTCTATATTTACTGAAAATTAGTGAAAAAATGACACATCTGCCGTCCCTTCTCCACATTGAAAAATATGTTTTGCATGCCCTTGAATGTTCGTATAAATTTCTTACCCTTACAGGTATTGGGGGAGGTGTATCAGTTAAACTAGATACTATTCTGAAAACCAATAGGTAGAAATTTTCTTAACGAAAATGCATTCAAATTTTGTTAAAATAGTATTTAGTTTAGGGCACATAATATTGATTGGCACTCATTTCATTTATGATAGATAGACTTAGATTTGCTTAGGGTCGAAGACAAGAGCTAATTTGGGTCCAGCCTCCTGACACTTCAAACTTCCTTGAATTTCTGGGCACTTTCTAATCAAATTATCTAGAATTCTTTTTTTCGATTGCCTTTTCCCTTCCCAGGAGAAAAAATTCTGTTATGACTTCCAGTTTAGTATTTATTTATTTTTTTGTGATATACCCTCTGCAAACGCACTCTCTCATCAGTGGTCGTGAGCGGTTAAAAATGCCAAGTGCGTACGCTTTCATTTAGTTCCATAGGCCACCATCTCGGCGTAGGCGTTAAAATAAACAACCGTTTATTTTGACGTTTGGTTACTGTAGTGACAATGGACGGCTGCATTGCTGCTGTCGAAGTTTATTTTACCAAATATTTTTTACCGTCCAATACGTAAGTTGCAATACTATCCTATACACCTCCAAGAAACGCTCGGTAAAATATACGCTTGGTGAAACAAACACTCGGTAAAAAAAAACACCAAGTGGGTCTTGGGCTATAATGAAGTATAATACTTTAAAACAATCTAAATATGATAAATAACATGATGATGAATTTGAATAAGATCTTTATAGATATCAGCCTTTTATTGTCCAGTTGAGGCCAAACACTTTTTAGTATATGGCGAAAGAAAGCAATATTTATAGAGGGTATAAGCTAAAAGAAGGACATTCGGGACAAAACTCGAATATTTAGTCAATTTTTCGATGAAACTTTGTTTGTTGAGTAAGTTCGAGTTAATATTTCTATTGCTGAATTTCGGGTGGACAGAGAGGAATATTATTGTTCAAATGAATGAAAATTTTGCGTGAATTTTGGTCTTCTAATTGGCTGAAGCCATCGCAAGCTGTGCAATAGGGCTTGCTGATGTTTAAGGGATTCAATACCATAGAGAATTAGTTTATCTCGTCCCTTAAAACCTTTTTAGTCTGTAGCCAAACCATTTCGGGCGGTCTTGCCATAACTTGTAGAGCTTGGATAAGCGATCCGAACAAACGGTAGAAAACTAAAAGCCCACATTTGCTTTCCCTGAAATCTTAGAAAAGCCTTATAAGTTCTCTTGTTTTGTGCTGGAGATAAATATATATAGGTTTACGGAAACTTATATCATTAGAACGCGTAAATTTTGTTTTTTCGATCAAACAGAGCAAGATCTTTTTTCATTCAGGAAAGGGTTGTTCCTAACAACGTCCTAGCATACTAGCTACGAAAAAACTCAAAACCACCTCAAAAGAAATGTCATTTGATCAATTTGACAGCTCAACGTATTTTCTGCATTGCAACCCGCTTTGATTTAAAACTTTGCCGACAGAATTCCATTGTCTTTTCAATAAAATTTTTATAATCAAATCACAAATTCTCAGTAGATTTTGATGATAAGTAGTCCCCGGAAAGAGATCGCTAATGGACCCTTTGCCTTTGAAACAATCAGCCGACACTGAGGCTTACAAAATGATATTTAAAGTATCAAATCCTCTTAAATACACTGTACACGTATTTTGCAATGCTTTGAACCTTTGTATATAAATAGGAAAAGAGAAATATTTCCATTTAAAATTGCTGAAAACAAAGCTCCTGGCAACGCTGGACAACCCTTCTCTCCCAACCCCCGGAAGTTTTCTAGTTAGGCTCATAATGCTCTGCCTCACCTTTTCCATATCTGTGCTTGTAGGCATTTGAATGCAATATTTCATGCTACATAGAAAGAGATTGTCCCAACGGGAGAGGCACAGTTAAGATTGTTGTCCTGCCTCTTTATCCTGATTAAATGAAAAAAACAGGTTTTTTTAACTGAAAGTAAGGAGCGACATTAAAACTTAAAACGAACAGAAATTATTCCGTATATGAAAGGGGCTGTCCCCTCCTCAACGCCTCGCTCTTTACGCTAAAGTTTTTTATTGTTTAAAAAAATAGAGTTGTGAGAAAGTCAAACTTTAGCGTAAAGAGCAAGGCGTTGAGGAGGGGACAGCCCCTTTCATATACGGAATAATTTCTGTTCGTTTTCAGTTTTAATGTCGCTCCTTACTTTCAGTTAAAAAAACTTGTTTTTTGTTTAATTTTTGAAAGTTTTTGAATAAATGCAGGTTTTTATCTTGGCTCACAGTACATGAATAATTAAAACAAAATTTTCATATTAATTTACTTTTATTTGGTTAAATGGCTTTCTCGAAACTTGTTTCATTGTATTTACGAACGTTTTTATTAGTAATAAATATACGTAACTTGCGAATTAACTTACGTAACGAACTGCTATATTCATATATTTTTAATACATATATTTGGGGGTTCGCCTCCTAGTCAATACCTTGCTCTTTAAGCGAAAGTTCGAATTTTGTTCCAATTCTTTAAA
The DNA here is from genome assembly GCF_049724085.1 of Artemia sp. Qi Xiang Cuo. Classification (NCBI taxonomy): domain Eukaryota; kingdom Metazoa; phylum Arthropoda; class Branchiopoda; order Anostraca; family Artemiidae; genus Artemia; species Artemia sp. Qi Xiang Cuo. The sequence goes on along the minus strand of NC_142808.1, from coordinate 3,679,578 downwards.
AATGACCGCTTAATCACAAAGGCCGTTAATTAGAATAAATAACTCTTATGAAAGTAGTAAAAAATCTCTGGCTTAAAAAGTGAGGTATTGACTAGGGGTGAACCCAATCATATATGTAATATTTTCTGTTCGTTTAAAGTTTTGATGTTGCTGCTGTTGCAGCTGAAAAACTTGTTTTTTTTACATTTAATTTCTGATCTTTTTTTAAATAATGCTGGTTCATAGCAACGTCCCTTCCCCCATGAAAGCTTCCTTCATGGAAATATCCTCCCACATAACCCCCGACCCCCCCCCCCAACTACCTGGAAAAATCTCCCCTGAAAACGTCTGTACCGTATACTTCCCAATAACCAATACTATATGTTAACATTGGGTAAAGTTCATAACTTTCAGCCCTCCTCTCGGGAAATGCGGGGGATTAAGTCATCCTAAAAGATATACATATAATATTTTCGAACATGCTGAACAAAATGGCTATCTCAAAATTTTGATCAGGTGACTTTGGGAAAAAAATGAACGTGGGAGGGGGCCTAGTTGCTCTCCATTTTTTTGTTCACTTAAAAAGGCCACTAGAACTTTTAATTTCCATTCCAATGAGCCCTCCCACGATATTCTAGGACCACTTGGTCAATTCGATCACCCCTGGAAAAAAAACAAATAAACACGCACCCGTGATCTTTCTTCTGGCAAAAAAAGCAAAATTCCACATTTTTGTAGATAGCAGCTAGAAACCTCTACAGTAGGGTTCTCTGATACGCAAAATATGATGGTGTGATTTTCATTAAGGTTCTATAACTTTTAGGGGGTCTTTTCCCCTTTTTTCGAAAATCAGCCAAATATTCTCAGGCACGTAACTTTTGATGGGTAGGATTAAGTTTGATAAAACTTATATATTTGTAATCAGCATTAAAATCCGATTCTTTTGATGTATCTATTTGTATCAAAATACCAGTTTTCTAGGGTTTCGGTTACCATTGAGTCGGGTCCCAATAACCAATACTACTATATGTTAACATTGGGTAAAGTTCATAACTTTCAGCCCTCCTCCTGGGGGCTTCAAGGGATTAAATCATCCTAAAAGACATAGTTATAATATTTTCGACCATGTTGAGTAAAATGGCTATCTCAAAATTTTGATCTGGTGACTTTGGGAAAAAAATGAGCGTGGGAGGGGGCCTAGTTGCCCTCCATTTTTTGGGTCACTTAAAAAGGGCACTATAACTTTTAATTTCCATTCCAATGAGTCCTCCCAGAATATTCTAGGACAACTCGGTCGATACAATCACCCCTGGGAAAAAAAAACAAAAAAAACAAATAAACACGCATCCGTGATCTTTCTTCTGGCAAAAAATGGAAAATTCCACTTTTGTAGATAGGAGCTTGAAACCTCTACAGTAGGGTTCTCTGGTACGCTGAATATGATGGTATTATTTTCATTAAGGTTCTATAACTTTTAGGGGGTCTTTCCCCCTTTTTTCGAAAATCAGCCAAATTTTCTCAGGCGCGTAACTTTTGATAGGTAAAATGAAACTTGATGAAACTTATTTATTTGAAATCAGAATTAAAATCTGATTCTTTTGATGTATCTATTGGTATCAAAATTTCGTTTTTTAGAGTGTCGGTTACCATTGAACCGGGTCGTTCCTTACTTACAGTTCGTTACCACGAACTGTTTGATCAAGCATCTGTTGAAGCTGAAGGAATGACGACGACAAGACGGCTCTGATTTTAAATGACATCCCGGCAAGAGTTGAAGTAGATTTCAGACCAGGTCCTCTTGAAGAAGAATAAATTGAAGACATCGATAACATCATTCCCACAGAAGGAGAGGGTGCATCAGCATTGAAAGGTGGGCCACAGAAGAAGCAGTTAAAATCCACGAAGCGAAAACGGAGGAAACAGAAAGGATCTTTTCCATGGATGGTCCATACTTCTGCCGAGAATTTGATTGCTTTCTTGCCCTTTACCCCGAATTACTAGATTTAAGAAAATACTTATTTTCAAGTAAGATGGGGTCAAGTGAGTCATTGGTTTCAGAAAGCGGTTGGAATGGGGATGGCACATAGAAAAAAAATTATAGGGAGAGGGAGATAGGGGAGAGCTTAAAACGTTGTTTCGTCTATATAAGTTGTTATTTTGTTTATTTTTCTATTTTGTTTTATATGCGTTGTTGAATTCTTGTTTTGAGCGGCAAGAGTAGTATTTTATGTCTTGCCATGGCCCTATGGCTTTTTTGTAATATCAATTAAAAAAAACTTTCTGAAATATAAGTTTTTCAAAGAAAAGTAAAGGCCATTTTAAACTTAAGTTCAGCATATACAAATACCTTTTAAAAATCAAACTCAAAACGACCAGAAATTACTATTAAAGAATAAATGAAACCCAAAACGAACAAAAATTAAATAAACAATCATAGCAAAAACACACAACAAGTAATAATATAAATGAATAAATATATCTTAATGGAAGTAATACTTAGATTGAATATGAAAATCAAGCTTAAAACGAAAAAAAAAATTTTCCTATTGAAGTATAAATGAAACTTAAAACGAACAGAAATTAAATAAACAATCAATGCAAACAAACATACAATAGATATTAATGTAAATTAATAAAAAGATCTTAATACGAGTGAAACTTATATTGAATGCGCAAATCAAGCTTGAAACGAACAAAAACCACTACAGACAAGAGCTTGGGTATTGCCTCCTTCTCTCACTGTGAAAGTCTGAAACCTACTGCGTCATTGGCGCTTTACTGAAAACCATTTTTATTGAAAATACTTTCTTTTGTGCTTAACATTGAAAATAAAAGTAAAAATTATAGTAAAATTTTGAACTAATGAATTTTCAACAATTAATATAATTATGTATCAAATATTCAGTTTAATTTATTAGTTCTTTTTAAAGTTGTTAGAGACGAATATAGTTTCACTACAAACAAGTGTATGAATACTGCCTCCTTTCCTGACTGTAAATAAAAACCAAAAGCCTACTGCGTCATTGGCGCTTAACTCAAAACGAATTATATTACAAATATTTTCTTTTCCAGTTCTTTACAAAATTGAAAATAAGAATTAAATTACAGTGAAACAACTTCTTGAACTGATGAATCATTCAAGAATTAATAATATCATTATACATCAAATATTCAATTTTGTTTATGCTCTCCAAGACTGATCAAGAAAAATATAGTTTTCAGTAAAGTGCCTATGACGCAGTAGGGTTTTAGACTTTTACAGTGAAAGAAGGAGGTCATACCCAAATTCTTATTTGTAGTGATTTTTGTTCGTTTCAAGGTTGATTTGCACATTCAATTTAAGTTTCACTCGTTTTAAGATTTATTTATTAATTTATATTAATATCTATTGTATATTTGTCTGCATTGATTGTTAATTTAATTTCTGATCGTTTTAAGTTTCATTTATACTTCAATAGGGGAATATTTTTTTTCGTTTTAAGCTTGATTTTCATATTCAATGTAAGCATTACTCGCTTTAAGATCTATCAATTCATATATATTATTACTTGTTGTTTGTTTTTGCTATGATTGTTTATTTAATTTCTGTTCGTTTTGGGTTTCATTTATTCTTTAATAGTAATTTCTGGTCGTTTTGAGCTTCAATTTTAAAAGGTATTTGTATCTGCTGAGCTTAATTTTAAAATTGCCTTTACTTTTCTTTGAAAAACTTATATTTCGGAAAGTTTTTTTTTTAAATTAATTGTTGTTAAGCTTTTGATTGCAAAAAGTTTCAAGTTTTTAAAAATTCCTTATTTCAAAATAAAACTTTTTAAAAAAATTAAATATTCATCAAAGTATCAAAACTGGTATCAAAGTAACCATATTAAAGTGAAAAAATGAGCTGGTTTTAACCTCGGAGTTTTTATTATCTGATGTTTGAACTATTTTTAACAGAATTGCTATCTCAAAATATTTATCGGATGGGTTTGGGAAAAAAGGGCGCGGGGGGGACTAGTTAACCTTCGGTCTCTTTTGACTCTTTAAAAGTGACATAGAAGTTTCTATTTTCAATCAAATGAGGTCTCTCTGAAGTTTATACGAGTATCCCTTCTATAAGAACCATATATATCCCCAGAGTTAAACTTATAACGCCTGTCCCTGGTCCCTGGGGGGTTGTGTCAACCCCGGAGTTTTAACATCTGATTTACTTAAAAAATTTTAAAGATTTAAACAAAATATTTTATTAAACCAATTGACAATAGTATCGAACCCGTTACAAAAAGGCCTTTAAGACTAGCCGCTATAAAAGCAAGATTAGCTTTGAAAACTTGCAGTTAATAATTTCATTTTATTTCGTTTGAATGAATTTATCCTCTCTCATCATTTTATTTATCAGTCCTGGTTGAACTTCGTTGAAGTAAGGATACTGGGGCTGTTTTAAAGGTTTTTTAAAAGCATTTTTAGTTTTGAACTTCGTATTTTAATGTAAGTTGGTTTTTATATATATTTTTTCTTTAATGTTGTGCTGAAGACAGCCCTTGGACATAGGGCCAAAATATTCACCGATTTAAATTGCACTGTCTTGGAAAAAATTTCCCTATTGTTTTTAAGTTGAGTTTGTTTGAAGGGTGTGTGTGGTGGGGGTTGCCCTTGGATATCTTTTAACTCTTAAAAATTTAACTAGAACCTTTAATTTTCATTCAAATGAGCCCTCTCTGAAGTTTATACAAGCATCCCTTTCATAAGAACCATATACGCCCCCAGGACAACACTTACAACGCCTATCCCCTGGGCCCCGGGGGAGTTTTTTTTTGTCTAATTTTTGAACAATTTCCAAAAAACTGGCTATCTCAAAATTTATAGCGGATGGGTTTGGGGAAAAAAGAGCGGGAAGGGCTAGTTGCCCTTAACTCTCTTGACTCTTAAAAAGTGAACTAGAACTTTTAACATCCAATCAAGTGAGCCCTCTATGAAGTTTATATGAGCATCGCTTTCATAAGAACCATACATGCCCTTGTGGCATAACTTGGAATGCCTTTCCATGGGCCTTGGGGGGTTGCATTAACACCAGATTTTAACTTATCCGACCTTTGAACTATTTTTAACAAAATTTCTTCCTCAAAATTTTCATCAGATGGGTTGGGAAAAAGAAGGCGGGGGGGGGGAGGCTAGCTACCCTCGGATCTCTTCTGACTATTAAGAAGTGAGCTCGAACTTTCAATTTCCAATCAAATGAGCCCTCTCTGAAGTTTATGTGAGCATCCCTTTCATGACAACCATATATGCCCCAAGCCATATCTTACAACGCCTTCCACCGGGCCCTGGAGGCTTGTGACGACACCTGTGTTTTGGTTATCTGACTTTGAAGCAAATTTTTAACTTAATGGCTATCTCAAAATTTTATTGGGTGCATTTAGGGAAAAAGGGCGTGGGGGGGCTAGTTGCCCTCCAATCTATTTTGAGTCTAAGAAACTGAACTAGAACTCTCAATTTCCAATCAAATGAGCCATCTCTGAAGTTCTTACGAGTATCCCTCCAATAAAAACCATATATTACCCCAGAATATAGCTTTCAACACTTGCCCTCGGGCCCTGGAGGGCTATATGGACCCCGGACTTTTAGTTATATGGTCTTTGAACTATTTTTGAAAAAAAGCTGGGTTTGAGGAAAAAAGATGGGTTTGAGGAAAAAAGGGCGTGGTGGTGGGGGGGGGCTAGGTTCCCTTCCATCTCTTTTGAATCTTAAAAAGTGAACTAGAACTTTCAATTTCCAATCAAATGAGCCCTCTTGGAAGTTAATAAGAGCATCTCTTCTATAAGACCCATATATGGCTCCAGGGTATAGCTTACGACACCTGCCCCTGGACCCTGGAGGGTTGTGTCGACACCGGAATTTTCGTTATATGATCTTTGAACTATTTTTTACAAAATAGCTATCTTAAAACTTTTATTGGATGTACTTGGAAAAAAAGCTTTGGGGGGGGAAGCTGGTTACCCTCCAATATATTTTGAAGCTTAAAAAGTGAACTAGAACTTTCAATTTTCAATCAAATGAGCCCTCTCTGAAGTTTATACGAGCATTCTTTCCATAAGAACCATATATGCCCCCAGGGCGTAACTTATAACCCTTGCCCCTGAATAATGGGGAGGCGGAGTGTCCTGCTCAAGCATATAATTTCCAGAACTTTCAACTACGTTGAACAAAATGGATATATAAAAATTTTGATTGGATGTGTTTGGGTAAATGGTGAACGTGTAAGGGGTGTCAGTTGCCTTCCAATCCCTTTCGACTATTACAAAGGGAACTACCCATTTAAATTTCCAATCGAATTAGCCCTTTCGGGAGTTTCTACGACAACACTTTCTATACAAAACCTTATATGCCTCCAGGGCATAACTTACAACCCTGCCCTGAGGGCTGGGGAAGGGGGGGTTGTTCTCCAAGGCCCAATTTCCTGAATTTTCAACTACGTTGAACAAAATGGCTATCTCAAAATTTTCATTGGATGTGTTTGGGGAAAAGGTGAGCGTGAGATGGGGGTTAGTTTTCTTCCAATTACTTTGGACTATTAAAAAGGACACTAGCCCTTTGAATTTCCAATGGAATGAGTCCTTTTTGAAGTTTATAAGACAAAGCTTTCTATAAAAACCTTACATGCCCCAAGGGCATAACTTACAACCCTTGCCCTGAGGACTGTGGGGAGTGTCCTCCTCAAAAATAAAATTTCTATTTGGAAATCAACTACGTAGAACAAAATAGATATCTCAAAATTTTGATTGGATGTGTTTAGAGAACTATTGGGCGGGGAAGGGATGTTAGTTGCCTTCCAATCACTTTTGACCCTTGAAAAGGGCACTAGAACTCTCGATTTCCAATCGAATGAGTTCTTTTTGAAGTTTATCTAGCGGCCCCTTCCATATGAAATACCTCTGGGAAAAAATAATAAATAATAAAACATTGGAGCCGTATGGCCTTTACTAGAGGCAACGCTACAGCGTTGCCTCTGAAATCGCTATCTATTTATAACTAGCTTAAAGGAAGTTACTAGTGATGTTTTCTAATATCTGTAGAATTATAAAAACTAGAGCTTTACAGAAAACGCAAAACCAACCTTACAAAAACCGGATGCCCCCTTAGGATAAGGTCAAATAAGATTCCAATTTTGAATTTTTATATGGTCAAGGTTTTGGCATAGAATTATTGACACGCCTGGGGAAAGATAAGATTAGATAAATAATTATGTTTACTTACAGGCAGTCCTGGAAGACCTCCAAAGGCTGTGTTAGGGTACTGATTCAGTAGTTTTTGCACGCCTGTCACTAAGAGTGCGTCGAAAAGTTCAGTAGACCGTAGAGTAACTGAAATAAAATGAGTAGAATTAGATTAATGACTTTGTAACACCATAAGAAGGAAACTAAAACCTATAGGTCCACACATGTCCATGCCTAGATACATTGAACCAGTATCCGAAAGGCATACAAAGCTAGCTGCAAAAAAAGCAAATAAATGCAATAAAAAATTGTTCAAATTCAAATAATTTCAAACTTAATTCAAATAGTTTGAATCAATAATCTTTATTGTCACTCTTAGCTGGACCTACGCTAGCTGGACGTTAAGACTCTTTCAAAATTTATTTTAAGTGGGCCTTGCTTGAAAATTTTTATCGTTGTCTTTTTGAGTAGGTTAGATGTTTTTCTTTGTTTTATAATATATTGCGCGAATGACGTCCGTGTTTATAAAGCCAAAATATTCACTTGCGGTTAAGAGAGTGGTTTTTGTGGGGATAGAAGTTGTGGGAAGACGAGAATATTTCCCGTTGAATTGTTTGAGTGGTAAGAAAGTATGGTTTCTACGTCACCGCTGACAAGAAAAGAGAAATTAAGAGCTAAAATAATGCAGTTGAGTTCCTAAAATATTGTAGCTACGCCTATTAACAAATAGGATGCACATAGTCTCTTTAACTTCAACATCCTCCCCAACATTAGATGCACATGTCCCACCTCAACTGATGACACCTATCCACAAACACTATATTCAAACCCCCGTAGATTATTAAGAATATTAAACTGAAAATTTTAGGAAATGTCGATTGGGATATTGAACTAAATAAAAATCCACCATACGTATTCTGGTTGTCAAAATGGCATGTTAAAGACACCTTAGAAATAGTTAAGGGTATTAAGCTGTCAAAGGGATGCCAAACTAAATCAAAATAAAACTTTGTGAATCCCAGTTGTCAAAATGGCTAATTTAAAATAGCTCAGTAATAGTTACGGTTATCAATCAGAAACTTTCAGAGAATTTTCAGGGAATATTGAACTAAATCAAAAGATACTATGTAGGTATATCAGTACTAATGGAAAGTACTACTGATGAATAACCAACACTGAAATACTGTCCTGAAAGTTGCTTTAATACAGTCACTTCGTATTTTACTACTTCGACTTTGAATGAATGCAAAAAAACCGAGGAGCCGAAGTACCAAATAGTTTTTTTTAACAGTACATTAACTACATATAAAAGAATACAAAAATGAAAGAATTAGTCATAACTTATATATTGTACAACAAGGGATGCGCAGATGGTCCCACCACACTTGGTATAGAAGGTGGTCACCATCCCACGGAGTTTCGAGGGACAGAACGAGCAAAATTTGCATTTTGGTTCTGAGATGTTGGGCTTCCAGAAGGACTAGCAATTCCTGCAACATCTTCAATTTGTTCTTAGAGTAGACGGCTCAAATTTTAACCTAAGAGCCTTTGTTGTATGTGAGTCAGCACTAGCTCTCGGTAGAGTTCCTTCATGTAGCATTTTCTTGTAGGTGGCTTCTCTCTAATTTTTTTTTGTGCTTGAAGCTATATACCACATTAGAGGTGATGGAAGTGATGTTTAAGAGCCCATAAAATACACATTAGAACCACTTTTTAGTTTTCCTCGAACATGACATGTTCCTACACATTTGGTTAAAAGTATCAACACTAGGTTTAGTCAAGTTGAAGTACTCGATGACTTCAGTTTTCGACTTGAGTCTCTCGTGCCAAAGAAAGCCAAAGAAGGTCTCTCGTTAATTGTAGACAGTAGAACGCCCATTGTGTTTCATTTTTGGCCGCATAAAACCATGGTAACCTCCTGTTCAAAGCAAATCATTGAACTCAGTTCAGTACGCCTTTTTCTCTCGAGAAGTTTTGGACGAACTTCATGTTTGTTCTTTTGAAGCGTTCCAATAATGGTCAGGTTGTACGGGGGTTCCAAGGGTTCTTCAACCATTGAATGGAAGTCAACCAACTATCTATAGTTATGTTTTTAGTGGAGGCCCAAATTGGCAGAGCCGCTCATATTGGCATCAAAGATTTTGTTAACAGAGAGATGTCTGTCTTTTAGCGCTGCCGTACGAATGAACAATCCAAATAAAACTCAGCTTTATCCTATTTTTAGGCTCCTCTGAGGCTCTAGCTCTACCGTATTTGGTTCCTGTTCCTTCAATTTCTTCATTCGTTTGCAGCATCATCTTGTCCGTGATCTCGTCAGACAAAAGGACTTGAAAAGCTGGGAAGATTGTATCTGCCACTATCGTATCGGCATCACCTACAGATCAGGAGCACCTCTGATGAGATTTCGACTCAAGGAACTACCTTTGCTGATTTTCTGTGGGGGTAAAGCTGATCACCTATGTCCATCTTTTCATCTGATTGATCGTTCGATGACACAACATTGAGTGGAACTCAGGAACTTCTAAACTTATTAAGTTCTCTTCATCGCTCTTGTTGTTAAAAGTTGTCAAAAAGGTATTTTTGTAATATCTCAGTAACCGCTAAGGGTATAAAGTTGAAACTAGAAGAGAATATTGAGAGGTAAGTTGAGCTTGATCAAAAGACACTATGGGTATTCTGGTTGTCAATAATGCTAATGGAATTAATCTGAAATTTTCAGGGAATGTTGAAAGAAATCAAAAGAGACGAAAAAGAGCTAATAAATTAGAATCTGATATTTTACATTCTTAATCCGAAGACGTGAAAAACTTAAGAAACATCTATTTTATTAACCAATAATAAAACTTTGGCAATAAAAAAACGTCTATCAAAAAAGTTATGAAGAAAAAACTTTCCGAGAAAGAAGTTTTGCATTCCTATTATAATTCAAACTGAAAACGAACGCTTTAGAACATTAAAAACAAATGAAACCCAAAACCAAAAAAAAATAAAATAAATAAACCGTATCAAACATAAAGATGGAAGACATTAATAAAGATGAATTAATAAATTTTAAAACATCTAAAAATGAAACTGAATATTCAAGTCAAACTTAAAACGAACTAAGACTACTATAAACTGGAGTTTGGCTACTTCCTCCTACCGCAACTCCTAGCCATAAAAGTTCTAAAGTCTATTGCGTCATTTCCGCTTCACTGAAAATAAGATATGTTAAAAAATTTTAAAGTGCTCTGGTAGTTCCGTTCCTTTTGATAAAAAGGATTTCATCGCTAAACAAAAATGATCTTTATCTTGATGATTTGAAATATTATTTCATTAGATAGTATTTCTACCCCTTCCAGTTCGCTATGGATGGTTGTAATCAAATTTCCTTCCGTATTGAGATTTCGTGACAAATAGTCTGGTAAAATGTTTGTACGGCCCTTTATATATATTGGGGTATATGAATATGCTTGCAGACGTAGTATCCACCGTGTCAGCTGGGCTGAAGTATTTTGCATCGTATGTAGTCAAATTAATGATTTTTGTCTACGTGTAAAATTAATTTTTTTCCAAGTAAAAATTGTCGAAAATATTCTTTAAAAAACTACCACTGCTAAGCATTCTCTTTCAACTGTCCAATATTTTCTTTCTGCCTCCGTCAGTGACCTGCTGGCGTATTGGACTATTGATTCTACTCCTTCCAAATTTATGTTTAACAATATGGCTCCAATACCGTACCCCGAAGCATCTGTTTGTGAACAGAAGTCTTGTGACAAATCTGGTAGTTTAAGTATTGGTGCCTGTACTAATTAACTTTTTATTTCATCCAGCACTTGTTTTGCGTCCGCTGGACATTCGAATTTACCTGATTTTTTCAAAAGGTTTGTCAAAGGTTGCGCTATTGTTGCATAATTTTTAATATATCTTCTGAAATAGCTCAACAATCCACAAACTGATCTGCAACTTTATTGATCTTTAGGAGGCTGTAAATTTTCTATGACTGTAAATTTTTATGGATTTGGTGAAATAGTAGTACTTTGGTTTATCAGGTGTCCAAGAAAAACTAATTTTGGCACTACTATTTTTAACTTTTCTGGTTTTAATTTTAAGCCTGCTTTTCAAACTTTTCCAGTATTTTTCTAAGTCCAACCAAGTTGTCTCCCAGGTTTTCATTAAACAAAATTACATCATCTAAATAAGCCAAGGTATCTTTTTTCCTTCCTGGTTCGTTATCTTCTAAGATCAAATTCATTAGTGGACTAAAAAAATTTGTACTAAATGATAAGCCGAAAGGCATACGTTCAAATGTGAACGTTCTTCCATCGTCAAAGATTACTGTAGCTTTATGCTTTGTTTCTGCATCTAAAGCGATTTGCCAATATCCTGCTATTAAGTCAAAACTAGAGTAGTATTTAGTACCTCCTAGCGAATCTAAAGCCGTATCAATTCTTGGTAACTTCATCACGTCTTTTACCGTGACGGCATTTAGCGCTCTAAAATCTATACATAATCTCCAGGTGTTATCTTTTTTCCTGACTATGACTAGTAGGAAACACCAATCGCTAACACTTTCTTTAATTATTCTTTGATCTTCCATTTCCTTTATTTGGCTTTCTAGCCATGGTTTAAAATGATAAGGTGTTTTATACGGTGACTTTTTAATTGGAGGGCCCTCTGTTGATATATTGTGCGTGATTAAGTGAGTTAAACCGTAATCTGCTTTGTTTCTTGCAAAAGTCCATTTAAAATCCCAAAGAATATTTTCCACCCGGGTTTTTACGTTTTCCGGTAAATGTTTTAAATCAAATTTTTGCAAAAAAACCGTTTTCGACATCCCATACTTTTCTTATGGTTGCGGTTTTAATGAGGATAATTGTTCGTGGCTAGTGAAACTTACGCTTAATTCTGGACTGTTTAGAGATTTTATTTCTGAATTTGAAATCTTTTCCACTGATACAAGTTCTATTTGGAACAGTTTTACTTCATTATTACTTAGATTTGATAGTTTAAAGTATGTGATACCATTTTAAATTTTAATAACTTGATTTTCCACGAAAATCATGGGGTATTCTTTTAGGGGGTATCCTCCTATCATGGCGTCCATTGCTTTAAACTTTCCTTCTTTTGTATTTAATGTCGCTAGAACTTGAGCTGTTGTTCCCCCTTCTATTGTGATTTTTCCGCTTATTTTCAGGTTATAATTCGAATCGTCACTCTCTTTATCTATGGTTACGCAAATTTGGCTATCAGTTTTATTTGCCCGGCTTATGGTTATTGTATCAGATATGGGTTCCCATACGATACCATATTTCCTGATCGCATCTATTCCTATAATACAAGGAAATGGTAGCTGCTTGCATATTATCACCGTTACTGATATTTCTTTATCCCCTGTGCTAAATTTTAATGGACTTTCTCCCAAAATTGTCAGCCTGTGCCCTGTCACTGATATCAGAGTATTCTGGCGTCTTCTTACGCTATTTTTGACACTAGGAGGAAACCTCTTAAAAACTTCCTCTCAAATTAATGATTTGGATGCACCAATATCTAGTAAACATGGTAAATTTTGAAAACACTCAATTTTAAAGCAATGCAAAATCGGTAGACTATTTTTATTTGCATTTGTGTCACAACATTCTAAACTATATAGGGGTCTTTGTAAGGAAACAGCTCTGTCGACCCTTACAGGCTAGTTTCTCCGTTTAAATGCCCACTGTTTGGCCAAAAGTTTCTGGCGTTATCCCAGTTTTCTTCAGCGTTGCTACTTTGACCCTAGGTAATATTAACCGTTTGCCTCCTAGGCCTAAATTCAGGAATATTATTAGGTGTTTGCCAAGTATTATTTGTTCCCTGCCTTCCTAAATTTCTGCCCCCCTGCGTTCTCAACTGGTGCCAAGCCACACCTTCCTTTACCCAACCGACGAAATAGCTAGGAAGTGGTAATTTCTCAATTTCCCGTTAAGCAGAAACTTGGCAGGATATATTCCTTATCTTAATAAAATGTGGTATTTTTAAACTTTGTATTTGCGTCTAAAAATACTTTTACTAAATTCATAATTAACTAAATTAGAAAGCTTTACCACACTTGGATCCATACCTTTCTTCTATTCACGCATATTTTTGTTTTTTATATGTATCATGGTTTTCAAATGCTTTTTCTGTGTTTTAATAATGTTGTGAATTTGTTTTTATAAAAATTTTCGTATGCATAAAACCCTGTGTCTTTTTTAGATTAAATAAAAAAACAAGTATTTTTTAACTGAGAGTAAGAAGCGACTTTAAAACTTAACACCAACAGTAATTATTCCGTATATGAAAGGGGCAGTCCCCTCTCCAACGCCTCGCTCTTTGCACTAAAGTTTTTTAGTGTTTTAAAAAATAAAGTTGTGAGACAGAATCACTTTAACGTAAAGAGCGAGGCGTTGAGGAGGGGACCGCCCCTTTCATATACGGAATAATTTCTGTTCGTTTTAAGTTTTAATTTCGCTCCTTACTTTCAGTTTTAAAAAATTGTTTTTTAAAATTTAATTTCTGAATGTTTTTGAATTAATGCAGCTTTTACTTTGGCTCATCGTATATGGATAATTAAAACAAAATTTTCATATTAATTTTACTTTTTTTGGCTAAATGGCTTTCTCAAAATTTTGTTCTGACGTAACTTATGAGTTGATTTACGAAAAGAACTTCTATATTCGTATGTTTTTATTACGTATATTAGGGAGTTCTCCCCCCTATTCAATACCTCATTTTTGTTCGAATTTTTTTTTAATCACAAACCCCTGAATCACAAAAGCCGGTTAGTTGGAATTGATAGCTCTTTTGTAAGTACTATAAAAAACTTTAGCTAAAGAGTGAGGTATTGACTAGGGGGTAAGCTCCCTCGTATACGTAATCATTTCTGTTTGTTGTAAGTTTTAATGTTGCTTCTTACTTTCAGTTGAAAAAATTTGCCTTTTTGTTTAATTTCTGATCATTTTTTTTAAAATGCTGGGAAATCCGGCGTCCCCTTCAAAGAAATGTCCATTCCCCCAAGGAAACTTCCTTCATTGAAATATCCTCTCCCGTAATGCTCTCCTATGACCCCTCCCCCACCAGAAAAAAACCCTCCTGAAATCGTCTGTATACTTTCCATTAACCAATACTATATATATATATATACAACGGGCAAAGTTCATAACTTGAAGCCCTTTCCCGGGAACTGTGGGGAATTAAGTTATCCTCAAAGACATATCTATTAGATTTTCGACTATGCAGAACAAAATTGCTATCTCAAAATTTTTACTGTGTGACTTTAAGATAAAAATGAGCGTGGGAGGGGGTCAAGTTGCCGCCCAATTTTTTTGTCACTTAAAAAGGGCCCCAGAACTTTTAATTTTCATTTGAATGAGCCCTCTCACGATGTTCTAGGGCTACTGGATCGATATGATCACCTCTTGAAAAAAAATAATAAACACTCATCCGTGATCTTTCTTCTGGCAAAAAATACGAAATTCCAAATTATTGAAGACAGGAGCTTGAAACTTCTATAATAAGGGTTTTCTGACACGCTGAATCTAATGGTGGAATTTTTCATTAAAGTTCTATGTCTTTTAGGGTTTTTCCCCCTTTTTTCGAAAATAAGGCAAATTTTCTCAGGCGGGTATTTTTTATGGGTAAAAATAAACTTGATGAAATTTATATGTTTGAAATCAGCATACAAATTTAATTCTATTATTGTATCTATTGGTGTCATAACTCCTTTTTTTTAGAGTTTGGTTATTATTGAGCAGGGTCGCTCCTTGCTTACAGTTCGTTACCAGTGATTCCTTGTTTAGGACAAATCTTCAATACCTAAGCCTTTACACAGTTTCCATGCATCTTGTAGTCCCTTTTCGCCTTTATTACTAAAATCACATTAAGAGCAAGTGCAATTTCAAGAAATATATATTCTCCGTCTGCGTGCAACCTCATTCTAGTAAGTGAAACATGGGAAATTGCCCGTTGTATATATATAGTTATGAAAGCGACAATGGGCCATTTTTTTGCAACAGATAAAGATGATTTTTGTTTAGCGATGAAATCCTTTTTATCAAAAGGAACGGAACTGCCAGAGCACTTTAAACATTTTTAAAGGACTTAGATAATTTTAATCTTGATGAAAGTAAAAATTTGTGGTAAGATATCACAGACCATCGCAATAATATAGAAAAAGTGACTTAAAAATTATTCCAGTAATTCCAAAATCACTGGAAGGAGAAATTTTACAGATGGCACATGCAACGATTTGCTATCACATAGGAAAAGCAAAAACTATGGGGAGGCTGAAGGGAAATTTTTATTTTCCAAAAATGTACTCAAAAGTAAAAGCTTTCATACAAAGCTGCCAAGAGTGTGCCAAACAAAAGTCGCCACCAAAGACCCCTAGCGCCGAATTAGGTCTCTACCCCACCCCTTCAGGGGTAGGAGAATTAATGTCAATAGGCATTTGGGGAACAGGAAGAAGTTTACCAGTTTCCAGGAAAGGAAACAGGTGTGTACTAACCGTAGTTGACCATTTTAACTCATACTTATACGCTTTTCCAATTAAAGTCCAAAAGACAAAAACCATTGCAAAAGTTTTGGTCAATCGTCTATTTTTGGAACACGGAATTTTCCCTAGAGTTTTACTTAGCGACAATGGGCCATGTTTTAGAACCAAATTATTAGACGAAATTACAGAATATCTGGGTGTGAAACGATAGTTTACATCGTCTTATATGGCAGCCGTTAATGGAAAGGTTGAACGCAAACATAGGGAATTAGCTTACATGCTGGGAATATATGCAAGAGAGGAAAATGAAAATTGTGATGAACATTTACCATTTGTATTCTTTGCAATAGATACGGCTTTCTCACATTTCTTAAAAGAAACGCCATTTTTTTGCAACATCTAAGAGATCCCACAATTTGTTTAGATGAAATACAAAATGATAGAATATATTACAACCTAGACCAATATAAGCAAGAAATGGTGATGCGAATGAAAGAAGCAATGGAACAAGTTAAAGACAATCTGGAAGATGCAAAAACAGAATAAAAAGAAAATTATGACCGAACAAGCAAAAATAAGACAAATTATTGTTTAGGAGACTTGATTTACATATACAAAACCAACCTGGAAGGAAAAAAGAGTTAAAACTGAAATGGAATGGGCCCTAGAATATCGTAAAAATTCTACCAAATAATTTAACATATGTTCTACAGCATCAGTATAATGAAACGGAAGAAGTAATATACCATTATAGAATGTAAAAGGGATTTTTTTCAAAACCGTGGAAATCAGAGCCTATTCCTTCAGACGAAGAAATAGAGGAAACAATTTCACCGGTATATATAAGAAGACCATATGAATTTTATGACATTTTTAATGACCACAAAGGTTGGGAGGAGTGGAAGGAGTATTTAGCCCAGTCGTAGCTACAAACTCTCCACAACAAACAAGAGAAAAAGCGAAATAGTCGATGCTTATCGGATACTTTCGATGAGGAGCCTCAAACACAACATAATGGTTTAGAACGTGATAAACCAAAGGTGAAATCCAAAGAGGAAGAAAAATTGGAAGTAACCAATGAATTATTTGATTTTCATACATTAGACTCACCTACAGTCTTAACACAAAAATGGGTTTTGGAACAAACCTTTAAAATTATCCATAGCTCCCCTTGCTTAATTTGTAAATAGTTTTCCGCCATGCTATAAAAGTACAGAATATTCTCGAAATTTGGTTCTAGTCCTAGTCTCAATTGATAAGGCAAATGACTTTCTATGGTTTTGAGTACTTTTATTAGTTTACCTGGGTTTAGAAGTCGTGTTGGTAAAGAGAGATGAAGAGCCTCAAACACAACATAATGGTTTAAAACGTGATAAACCAAAGGTAAAATCCACAGAGGAAGAAAAATTTGAAGAAACCAATGCATTATCTGATTTTCGTACATTAGGCTCACCTACAATCTTAACACAGAAATGGCTTTTGGAACAAACACCATCTACCAGACGCGAGCTAACAGAATGTGACACCAATAATTCTTCTACAGAAACCGATATCACTAAACCTGGGCCATCGTTAAGAAAACCCTCCTTAAGAGAGAAATTATGGAGAAAAGTAAATAAACCAGAAGGACAGTAGCTTCCTTCGTCAGCAGCACAAGTAGCTAATTCACTTATGAAAAAGGCCAAACATCATGAGAAACAAAGATTAAAGATATTTGACGAGGCAACAAAACCGCACTCGAATTCAGAGCCGTGTAAATCCCACGATAGAGAACACGGAAAAACTTGCAAATATTATAAAGAAGAGAAACAAAAATTTGGAGTCCAAAATTTGGACCAGGAAACGGAGAAACTTAGAACAAGCGTAGCCCCCAGCCGATTAATATTTGAATAAAATAATAATAACGGGAAAAAAATAAATAAAAGTAAAACGAGTAATGAGCCTCTAAAGAAATATCTATATTTTCCTTCCTTTTATCAGTATGTAAATAACATCAAAGTTTTCATTCAAATATATATCGCCAGTAAAAATTATAACCGTCACGTAGAAAAGAAATTCAAAAACAAATTTTTAGCCTAAATACTCGTAAGTTCCCAGAAAGGAAATAAGCTCCGATCTAAAGTCACATCATAGCTTCCTGTAAAAATTTTGTCTCAGGGACGAAATAAAACTTCGCGAAGGGTGTACTGACACGACTTGTCAAAAAGAATTACGTTCCATGAAAGAAATCAAGTAAGGCCACGTAACTTTTAAATGGGTGTAGTAAAACTAATTGAATTATACATATTTAGAATCAGGATTAAAAGGCAATTCTTTTGAAGTGTATATTGGATATATATATTGAACATATTTTGGGGGGATAATTTAAAAAAAATTGTTTTTGAAGAATTTTAAAATAATTATAATGAGGAAAACGGCAAGAGTTTACATTAATTGCGCAAGACATGTACAAGCTAGCTGTAATCTTATTATAAATAATAGAAGATAACAAATGTACTTACCAAATAAGGACTGTATATATAAACAAGAAGCCGTAGATAAAATGTGTCACAATTTAAAAAGTAAAGTTTTCTCGAGTATAAATAATTTCACATATTAAATAAATTCACAACACACCATTACCAGAAAATAATCAGGGCGAGGACATTGCAGGTGAAATATACCAATGACAGGACCATTGGCATTTAAAAACGAAACTGCTAAACGTCTTGTCATTGGGGGGGATCCACCAAGCTAACCAAAAATATCTCATAAATAAAGGTCAAACTGGAGAAGGTTTGGGCTGAAAGTTCCGGTAAGGTTCCAGGTCCTAGAAAAAATAAATAAATAGGATGTTGTAACATTACCGGGGCACTAAACCCATAAACCTTTAGAACAGTGTAATAGTCGAAATATCACGAAAGGCACAAATTGCACTCAATGACTACATGAAACTAAGAAAAAATTGGACTAAGGATAAATACCAGACGAAAAAAAATAAAAGATTGCAGGGACACCACAGGGACACTGATAACCCATATCTCTAAACAAATTTAGCACGAACTAGGCATTATTTTGGTGAAATACCATAGAAAATGTGTTTGCGATCAAAACCACACAATTTTGCAGAAATCAGGATATCGTTTAAAAAATAGATTCATGATAAATAAAATTTATTTATACGTGAATACATAAAATTCTAGGGCATGACGCACGAATTCTCAACACCAATAAGTGACAAAGAGGGTTTAAACAAATTCTTTAAAGCCAGTAAGCGCCACCCTGTAGTGACAGAAGACTTTTCAAAAGAATGTATGTTAACCGTTTTAACACAAATCCTCTCAGAGGTAGGAAAATATCCTAATATCAGCTTTTGGAAAAAGTTAAAAAGTGTGGTAAAAACTAACACAAAAATAACGAAAGAAAACAAGGACTTGTTATAAGTTTTAAAAGAACAAGCAGATTAAAAGAAACTTATAGAGATATTTCAAAAAAGTAATATAAAATGGATACTCAGGCTTTCAAATCACTCCTGTGGAGTGATACACAGTCTGGATCCGTTAATGAAAACAGTATACAAAGATAACGGGAAAATAGTAATCAATGAATTATCAGGGCTACGAACTTATTTTCCAATTTTTTGTTTAAAACCCCTAATATGCTGGAGAGCCCTATAAAGCGTAAGACAGCATATTGCGGGGAGGAAAAAAAACCTTTACAAAAATACGGAGGAACATAGGGTAATAGCAATTTGTTCTTGTAGAAAATTCGGACGTTTTACTGTTTGGTTATTTTATAGATATTACTCTTGAGAAACAGTGTTAAGATGACGAAAATAAAATCAGAGGGCGAGATAGTGAAAGTATTTGACGAGCGAACTATAATGCAAATACGCCAGGTGAGAATTGTAGAGAATTACTGGCAACTCCTATTTGAAATAGATTTAGAACATTTACAAAAAATGATAGATACCATAATGTTAAAAAAGGACGCTTATCAAAAGACAATCGAAGCCTTTTTGTTGAAAATTAGTAACCGAGAAAAAAAAAAAATTCGCGAAAAAACCAGATATGAAAGAATTGCAATTATATCCCAAAGCTTCGAGCAATCGGTGCTTGCAAAATTGTACGCAATAAACAGACAAGTAGAAGCGATAATGCATGTGACGAAACACCGTACTAGTGTTATTGTTTAATCACTAATAGAAGAACAAAATAAAACGAATATAGCTTTCGAAGATATACAAAATATTACTTGGAAATAATACATGCCATTATCCCAGAGGAAGAAAAGACAAAAATATCGAGCAAAACACATTTTCATATTGAAAAAGAAAAAAAATCTTTATGGCTAGCACAGAATGAAAAAATCTCCAGTTTAAATTGGACTCTAGGGGAAATTTACAATATATTCAGTAGAATAAAGAATTTATTGATCAATGAAAGTAAAGAAGATAAACCGTTTTATTGAGAATATTTAGCCGTAAGTATGTTAGACCTAATGAAACGTCTACAAATTTTAAGTGATCATACAATAGAAAGTCAAAGAGCATTAGGGTTATTAGAGTTAGGACAGATTCCGAAACTTCTGTTGCCTCCAAAGGAATTAAAAGAGATCTTGCAAAACATACAGTATTTTGTATTAAAGGTAGGGCACTATGAATTACCTTCTGGGTTATATCCGATAGACCCCTTAAGCTGGTATGCTAAACTATTAAAAGCGTCTTATTTTATATGAGCGGGAAACCTCCGAATAAACGTGAAAATACCCCTGGTTCAGAAAAATAGCGTATTTACAATGTATCAAGCTTTTTCCTTGGCAATAGGGGGCCCACAGGGAGTAGTAATCACCATGACATCCACTTCAGCGTATGTACTAGTAGAAAACAAAGGAGAAAGAATAATTTCTCTAGAAAAATTTGGGTCATGGACGTTTTAGAAATTGGTATTTTTAAACTAGAGCTGACCAAAAAAAAGGACTAAAAAGGACACAAAATGGGAATAGTTTAAATTGCTTGGAAAACATAATTCTAGAAAATCGACAAGGCATTCAAAAAACATGCCATTGGGAAGTCTCTAAGCCTTCAGAAACAACTGAAGGAATTATAAAAGTAAGCGTATCAGAAGTGTTGGTTTCAAATAATGTTACGCTAGATGGAACTTGTGTTCAAGACAGAGAAATACCAAATTTTCTACTAGTTATATTGACAATGTCAGAATGTAATCTATGGTACTAAGATACAAATTTTATTTTTAAAGAGAAAATAGACAAAGATCAGAAGAAAACTCTAATAAGTTAAGTCCATTAAAAATAAAAACAATTTTACCAGGCAAATTAGAAATTTTTTCAAAAAAGGTAGTAAACATCTAGTAGAAATTTGGAAAAAGAATTTTAAAGAACCTATTACTTGGGCCCAAATGCTGAAAGATATAAAACAAGAACAAGAAATAGCCATTAGTCAAGCAGAAGTTACACTGAAAGTAATAAGGGAAGAAAGCATAAAATTCAATGAATTATTTTTAGTAGGGTGTATAATGGGCACAGTATGTGTAGGTCTATTTACACTTATAACAGCTTCGATTATTTATCAAAAGAGTAAAATACAAGGTGTCAGACAGGAAGTAACCGAATTACAAGAATTAACGAAAACGCCAAGGCAATTGAAAATGATCCCAGAGTATGCAGAATACGCAGGAATTACGTGTTAATTCACAGCACGTTAAATTTTTTTTTAGTGTTTATATATGATCTATATAAGGAATATTTATTACAGATAAGAATTCAGACAATAATTTGCGTTTTTAAGCTTCTCCAGCTTATTGCGGCCGAATTTAGGGTTGTAAAAGGAGTATCGTTTCGCAGGATGAATACCATAAAACCCATGGAAGGCTACTGGCAAATCGCCATTAAGTTTGATGCCTCAGCCTTACATACCCTCCAGAATCAAGTAACGGTACTTGCAAATAATCTGGAAATGACAATAAGAGAATTAGAAAAAACTTTTAACCCACCTCCTATCACACCCCCTCAGGCAATAGAAAAAGAAATAAAAGTATCATTATTTCAAACTCAGGCAACTTTGTTGTTCAATGTACGGAAAAACCAGATCAATGGGGTTTCAGAGGATATAAAAAGAATGTTAATTAGGCTGCAAAAAAAACAAAAACAAAACAAAAGTGAACCAGACAATACATTGGCCAGAAAAAAAAGAAGCTTAATCGGTATTGTAGGGGAAATTTCAGAATATATATTCGGTACGGTATCTGAGACAACATGGAAGGACGCAGAAAAAACGAATAGGAAAAGTCGAAGTAACAAATCAAAATCTTCTACACTTGGTAGACGAACAACTAACAATCTTAGAACATCACGACACAAGGATATCAAAAATCGAAGAAAAAGTTAATCAAACAATCAATACGCTTTTAATTTTTAAGCAAGAGATCAGCAATGCAGTATTAATAACTCTAAAACGAATAAATAGGAATTAAAAGTGAAATTATATAAGATATAAATCTTGAGATGGTTCTAAAATTATTATCTAGTGCTATAAGGGAAATATCTCATGAATTGAATTAATTGAAATTAGAGTTTCTAGCCCGTTTCACGTAAAATTTACCAGCACGGCTTCTAAACCCAGGTAAACTAATAAAAGTACTCAAAGCCATAGAAAGCCATTTGCCTTATCAATTGAAACTAGGACTAGAACCAAATTTTGAGAAAATTCTGTACTTTTATAGCATGGCGGAAAACTATTTACAAATTAACAAGGGGACTTATGGATATTTTTAAAGGTTAAGTATTAAGTTTGAAAAGAATAATCAAACAAGAAACATAACGTTTCGATTTTAGCGAGATATTATTTTTGGAGTAATTAAAAGAGAGAAAAGTAATTAAAAGTAATTAAACTTTACAAAATTGAGTGTTTCTTTCTACTATATATGTAAAACCTTATGCTTTATATGTATTCTAATGTGAATATTTACTTTAGATACAGCCTTAGCTTTTTTGAAAATCAAATTTTTCGTAGCATCCTTTCGGAATCATTTTTTTTCAATCATTTTTTGACACATATTGTGAAAGTAACAAATTTTGAAGCCACTTCAAATGTATCCTGATACTAACATCTCATACCATCAGAAACCAAACCATACCTGATCAACTGATATTTTGGAAACTATAGCAGTATTACAGACCCTACTACAAGTTCATCAGAAAGTGAAACAAAATCAGAACTTAATTTAGGCCTACAGAATGTGCTAAATATTATTCAAATATGTGAAAATGCTTTGTGCTGGAAAAATATGTAAAAATTTAAAAACCAAAATTGTTATGTGTAATTTATCCACGGCATTTCTAAAACCGAAAAATAAACGGTATATCAACCACATCACACAGACAAATTAAATTACAAATGGGAATTAAATTTAAACTCAAATAATTCATAAACGTTTCTAATATAACTTGAAATCTAATTTAAGCAGAACCACTAATATAATACTTAAGCCGCTTGGGGTCAAGTTAAAACGGAAGATGCATATGAAAAAGGGTAAAAAGAGTATTTTTCAGTCCTAGAGACAGAGAAAAAGAGAAACAAGGATGAATTTCCAATTTAAATCCTTCGACAAAAACTAACATGGCCTATATTGGACCAGAAAACAAGACCCTAAAGAAACCCATGGAGGGTATATGCACATACTGACCCAAAGATGGAAGCATAATAGCTGTAAACAAAATTAAGTCGTTTTAAAAGTAAAATATTGAGAATTGGGACAATTCTTCTTTAAATGGGGAGTATTGTGGTAAAGCTTTCTAATTTAGTTAATTATAAATTTAGTAAAAATATATTAAGACGCAAATACAAAGTTTAGAAATACCACTTTTATTTAAGATAAGGAATATATCCTGCCAAGTTTCTGCTTAACAGGAAATTGAGAAATCACCACTTCTTAGCTATTGTGTCGGTTTGGTAAATGAAGGTGTGGTTGATAAAAATGTATAAAAGATACATTTTATGGGAAGGGGGAGACTGATACTAACTTTATGCCGGACTGAACTCTGGTCCGTTGTTTTAGAAATACTTTGGAATCTTATCGGATCATTGCAAGTGTCTAAAGTATCTATTATATATTATTGTAGTTTTCCGAGACTTGTGGTGTACTTGGGACAGCCAGTCCCAGTAGAAAATATATATCTGGTATTATTATATGTTAATTGAATAAAATTATTGTGTTATAGCCAACCTCTCTACAATCTACCTTTAGCCCCTCGAACATACCCAGTTGGTACGCCTCATTAGTTCGGTCATAGCCTAAGGCACGCAACCAAAGTTTAATTACCTTAGGGCCGTAGTTTATCTCCCCTATAAATGAAGAATAAAGGCATCTACGAGTACATTCACCTTAAATACCATAAATACACCTTACCACACAAGCAGGCACTTCCTGGGAGGAAGGGTTGATATTAGAGGTAAATTTGTAGGCACTATTGAGGTATTTCCGAGAGCCCTTAATGAAAATACAGCGTTTTTGAGCCAAGACTATGAATATTTCACACCACCATGACATGATGCGGCCCCATCCCCTTGCAATAATTTCCAGAGGGTGAGCTGATATTAGAGATACATTTAAACCGTATTAAGATGTATTTTTGAAGGGCTTTTAATGAAAAGGTATTATTTTTTTGAATGAATGTTAAATTTTCCTCCCCCCTCCCCCCTCCATGGAAGAAATCATTTTAACACCTCCACCTTAACTTTTAAGCTGTAGAACATGTTACTCTATGCAATTCACGCCACAGTGACATTATTTGACTGCCCCTCTGACATCGCATCATCACCCCTAAGATATTTTCAGACATTTCTTGTTAAATATTATGCTTCAATCCTGTTATTCATGTTTTTGCAAGTCAATCCTATCATTATGATCCCCAAAACAATCCACAACATCATGGTATTACACACCTGCCCCCTGCAACCCACGTGGCACCACCCCTCATTGCCCCCCCCCCCAAAACATTTTCAATCTTTTCCCACCGAAGATAAGCTTCTGATTCTAAATTAAACACTGTTTGTTTGTTTTTACACTGGGAAACCGGCATTTCATTGCTAGAGCATAAGACCGTAATATTCCAAGCAATTCACGCTACAGTGCCCCACTATTACTGCTCTGCGGAACTCTTTGAAATCGCCGCAACAGCCCCCTCGCCCCCGCCCCCGCCAAGACAGTTTTTAGACATTTCTGGTTAAAAATTATTCTTCAATCCGGTGATTCAAGTTTTTATAAGCCAAGCCTTTCATGATGCTCCGCAAAACATATCGCACCACCATGGCATTAGACACCTGCCCCCTCCATCACCCATGTGGAACCACTCCTTATCACCCCTAGGATATTTTCATCCTTTTTACCACTAAAAATAAGCTCATGAATCTAAATTCAATTTTTTTTTTTTGAACAGCGGGAACTCAGCATTTCATTGCTAGGGCGTGACACTCCAAGCAATCTGCACCACTGTGACACACTATTACTACTTCGTGGCACCCTCTGAAATCTTATCATCACCCTTAAGACATTTTCAGACATATATAGTTAAAAATTATCCTTCAATCTAGTGATTCAAGTTTTTCACAAGACAAGCCTATTATAATAACCTCCAAAACACTCTAAAACACCATGGCAATACACACCTGCCCCTCCGTCATCCACGAGGAACCACCCCTCATTACCCCTAGAATTTTTCTACCTTTTCCCACCGGAAATAAGCTTCCTAATCTAAATTAAACACTGTTTTTTATTATTCGAACAGCGGGAACTCGGCATTTCATTGATAGAGAGTGATACTCCAAGTAAATCACACCACAGTGCCACATTATTACGACTCTGCGGCACCCTCTAAAATTGTAGCATCACCCCCAAGAAATTTTCAGACATTTCTTGTTATAAATTATACTTCAATCCGGTGATGCAAGTTTTTACAAGCCAAGTCTATCATAATAACCTCCAAAACACTTAATAACACCATGACATTACACACCTGCTGCTCCATTATCCACGTGGCACCACCCCTCATCACCCCTAGAACATGCTCAACCTTTTCCCACCAAAAAAAGCTTCTGAATCTAAATTAAACACTAATTTTTATTTTTGAACAGCGGAAACTCGGCAAAAATCATAGCTAGAATGTGATACTCCAAGCAATTCACTCCACAGTGCTACCCTATTACTGCTCTGCGGCACCCTCTGACATATCTAGTTAAATATTATCCTTCTAACTGGTTATTCAAGTTTTCCACGAGACCAGCCTATTATAATAACCTCCAAAACACTCTAAAACACCATGGCATTACATACCTGCACCTTCGTCATCCACGAGGAACCACCCCTTATCACCACTAGAATGTTTTCTACCTTCTCCCACCGAAAATAAGCTTTGTAATCTAAATTAAACACTGTTTTTAATTATTGAAACAGCGGAAACTCGGCATTTCATTGCTAGAGCGTGATACTCCAAGTAATTCACACCACAGGGCCACATTATTACTACTCTGCGGCACCCTCTAAAATTGCATCATCAACCCCAAGACATTTTTAGACATTTCTTGATATAAATTATACTTCAATCCAGTGATTCAAGTTTTTACAAGCCAAGCCTATCATAATAACCTCCAAAACACTCCATACCACCATGGCATTACACACCTACCACTCTGTTATCCACGTGGCACCACCCCTTATCACCCCTAGAACATGCTCAACCTTTTCCCACCGAAAATAAGCTTCTGAACCTAAATTGAACACTAATTTTTATTGTTTGAACAGCGGGAACTCGGCATTTCATTGCTATAATGTGATACTTCAGGCAATTCACTCCACAGTTCCACCCTATTACTGCTCTGCGGCATCTTCTGACATCATATCACCACCTCCAAAATATTTTTCAGAAATTTCTTGTAAACATAGCACGTGAAACCTTCACACTTAGATTCTTTGATGCACTGTATTTGATACTGTAACTTTTATCAAGACCCGTTACACCCTTTGAAGGTGTTTTCCCATTTTTCAAAATAAAATTTGCTTCAATAGAACACAAAACTTAGATTATAGGCAAAACTGTCGAAGGTTTTTCACTTTTTAACCACTTTTAAGTTAGGTTTATTTAGGTTAGGTTAGTATGGCATCTCATGCCATGCTAAACCTAACTTAAAAGCAGTTAACTAATATTTACATGTCATAATGGCGTAATCTCGCGCGATTTATTTTGGTTTGGAGGGGGGTTTATAATTCAGCATAAACAGGTTTTTAAGCTCAATGATACTTGGTACAATGATACAATGATACTCATGTTAAACATCGATTCTGATTTTTTTTTTTCGAAGAAGACAAATAAGTTACACTTCAGTTTTGAGTTTGCCCAAAGAAGAAAATAGTTCCACTTAACTCGGAAATTCCTCAAGGAAGACAAAAAAGTTATACTTCGATTCTGGATTTTCTCAAGGAAGAGAAAAAGTTACAGTTCGATTCCTAATTTTTCCAAAGAATAGAAAAGTTCAAGTTCACTGCTATATTTTTTCAAAAGAAGAGACTGAAGTCCCACTTTAGTTCTGAATGTTCTCAAAGAAGAAAAAAAGTGTTAAACTCCGATTCTGAATTTTTCCAATGAAGGGAAAAAAAGTAAGTTCCACCTCAGTTCTGAGTCCCCCCAAAATAAGGAAAAAAAGTTCCACTTAGGTTGGGAAATTTCTCAAAGATGTGAAAGAGTTACACTTTGATTCTGAATTTTCTCAAAGAAGAGAAAAAAGTTCAAGTTCTGTTTTGGATTTGTACATAGAAGAGAAAAAAAAATTATGCTTCTATTCTGGATTTTTTCCGGAGAAGAGAAAAAGTTTTACTTCGATTCTGAATTTTTTCACAGAAGAGAAGAAGTTCCACTTTGATTCTGAATTTTCTCAATGAAGAGAAAAAAGTTAACTTCGATTCCAAATTTCTCCAAAGAATGGAAAAAAGTTCAAGTTCTGTTCTGAGTTTTTCCGTAGAAGATAAGGGAAAATTATAATTCAATTCTGAATTATTTCAGAAGAGAAAAAGTTTCATTTTAGTTCTGAGTTTTCTCAAAGAATGGAAGAAAAGCTCAAGTTCTCTTCTAAATTTTTCCATCGAATAGAAAAATGTTAAGGTTCGATTCTGAATTTCCCAAAGAGAAGAAAAATGTTAAACGTCAATTCTGAATTTTTCCCAGAGAAGAAAAAAAGTTCCACTTAAGTTTTGCATTAACTCAAAGAAGAGAAGAAAAGTTCAAGTTTTCTTCTGAATTTTTCCATGAAAGAGGGATGTTAAGCTTCGATTTGAATTTTTTTCGAAGAAGATATGAAGCTACACTTCATTTTTGAATTTCTCAAGAAGAGAAGAAAAGCCAGAGATCAATTCTGAATTTTTAAAAGAAGAATAAGTTCCACTTAAGTTTTGAATTTTCTCAAAGAGAAGAAAATATTACACTTCGATTTTGAATTTTTCCAAAGAATAGAAAAAAGTTCTACTTCAGTTCTGGATTTTCTCAAAGAAGACAAAAGCTACACTTCGATTCCAAATTTTTTCCAATTAATTGAAAAAAAGTTACAGATTAATTCTGAATTTTTTCAAAGAAGAGAAAGAAGTTTTACTTCAGTTCTGAATTTTTTCAATGAAGAGAAAAAATTTCAATTTCTGTTCTGAATTTTTCCACAGAAGATAAGGAAAAGTTATACTTCAATTCTGAGTTTCCTCCAAGAAGAAAAATGATTGACATGAAAAAAACTCATTCGCATGGTAAGAAAAATATGTGATTTCTTAAATTATATTTTGTTTTCGAAGAATAGTTTTTTTGTTTTGTGATAAGTACTGTGTATTTTGTGTGAAGAATTGGGCACTTTTAGTATGTTTTTTTTCTTTTTTTTTGTTTTTTTTTGTTTTTGTTTTTTTGTGGAGTGAGCTTTCTAGCTTCAAGAAACTCAATCATACCTTTGGAACCGGGGATCCAGAGGTAGGTCAAATCTTGAAAGTGAGCCTATATTAAAAGTCATTTGTAGAAAAGTGTGCTAAGAGTAAAGCTTTTTTTTAGTATATTCAAAGAACTCTCATATAGTTTTTTAAGGGAATTTCTGGGGTAGTGTAGGTTTCTAAAGGGGGTCTTCCAGTGTTTAAATAAATTCAGTTGTTATTTTTAGTTTTTTAAGTTTTTTTTAATTTTAGGGACTTAGAGTGGTAATGCCGGAATCGGAATTGTGGGATCGGTGGTAGAAGTGGGGAATCCGGTAGTGACGTAAGGGGAACAAGATTTGGAGTTGGGCTTGGAGGGGCATAAATGGAACTGGAACCGGTTGTGCCGGGGATGGAAGTTAGCAGAATTGGAGATGGAATCGTTGTAACCGGGGGTCAGAAGTGGGGGAAGTGGAACTGGATATTACAGAAATGAGATAGTAGTCGAAGAACTTCACAACTTCTTGAAGAGTCAGGAAAATATCTTAGAAAATCATGGTTATTCACTATATCAGGGAAAAATCCTCTACGATTTTGCCTGTAATCTACGTTTGTATTCTATTGAAGCAAATATAATTTTTGAAAAACGGGAAAACATCTCCAAAGGGTGTCACGGGTCTTGATAAAAGCTACAGCATCAAATAAAGAACATCAATGAATCTTGGTGCGGAGGCATCACGTGCCTATCTACAAGACATATAGAATGTGTTGCGTTTTCGATGACAATATTTAAAGATTGAAAACTCAAGCCGGCAAGATTGTCGAGTTCGCGTTAGTAGTCAAAGAATTTTACAAATTCGTGAAGAGTCAGGAAAAATCACAAGAAATCCTGGTTATTCCCTATGTTAGGGAAAAATTTTCGACAATTTTACCGGTAATCTAAGATTTGTACTATATAGAAGCAGATCTGATTTTTGAAAAAATGGGAAAACACCTCCAAACGGTGTAACGGATCTTGGTAAAAGTTGCAGCATCCAATACAACACATCAAAGAATTAAACTGTGAAGGTTTCACGTGCTTGTCAGAGCCAACGCTGTAGCGTTGCCTATAGTAAAGGCCATACGGCTCCAATGTTTTATTATTATTATTTTTTTCCAGAGGCACTTCATATGGAAGGGGTGGTCTTAGAAACTTCAAAGGGGGCTCATTCGATTGGAAATCGAGATTTCTAGTGCCCTTTTTAATAGTAGAAAGTGATTGGAGGGCAACTAGCCCCCCCCCACGCCCATCATTCCCCCAAACACATCCAATCAAAATTTTGAGATAGCTATTTTGTTCAGCGTAGTTGATTTCCAGATATAAAATTTATTATTGAGGAGGAAACTCCCCCACCACCCTCCGGGCAAGGGTTTTAAATTATGCGCTGGGGGCATATAAGATTTTTATAGAAGACATTGTCGTAGAAACTTCAAAACAGACTCATTCGATTGGAAATTAAACGGCTAGTGCCCTTTTTAATAGTCTAAAGTGATTGGAGTGCAACTAGCCCCTCCCCCCCACGCCCATCATTTCAACAAACATATGCAATCAAAATTTTGAGATACCAATTTTGTTCAGCGTAGTTGATTTCCAGATAGAAAATATATTTTTGAGGAGAACACTCCCCCACAACCCTCAGAGCAAGGGTTTTAAGTTATGCCCTGAGGACATATAAGGTTCTTATAGAAGGCGTTGTCGTAGACTCTTCAAAACAGGCTCATTCGTTTCGAAATTAAAGGGCTAATGCCACTTTTAATGGTCGAAAGTGATTTGAGTGCAACTAGCCCCCCCCCCCACGCCCATCATTTCCCAAAACACACCCAATCAAAATTTTCAGATAGCTATTTTGTTCAGCGTAGTTGATTTCCAGATAGAAAATATGTTTTTGAGGAGGACACTCCCCCACAGCCTTCAGGGCAAGGACTGTAAGTTATGCCCTGGGGACATATAAAGTATTAATTGGAAGTTTTGTTGTAAAAACTTCAAAATGGGTTCATTCGAATCGAAATTCAAAGGGCTAGTGCTCTTTTTAATAGTCGAAAGTAATTGGAGGGCAACTAGCCCCCCCACGCCCATTATTCCCCCAAACACATCCAATTAAAATTTTGAGATAGCCATTTTGTTCAGCGTAGTTGATTTTCCGCTAGAAAATATGTTTTTGAGGAGGACAATCCCCCACAACCCTCAGGGCAAGGGTTGTAAGTTTCTTATAGAAAGCTTTGTCGTGGAAACTTCAAAAATGGCCCATTCGATTTGAAATTCAAAGGGCTAGTGCCCTGTTTAATAGTCGAAAGGGATTGGAGTGACAATTCACGCCCACATTTTCCCCAAATACATCACATCAAAATTTTGAGATAGCCATTTTGTTCAACGTAGTTGAAAATTCTGGAAATTACGTCTTTTGGGATGACAGGCCCCCCCCCCCAAGGGCAAGACTTGTAAGTTATACCCTGGGGGCATATAAGGTTTTTATAGAGAGCGTTGTCGTAGAAACTTCAAAAAGGGCTCATTCGATTGAAAATTTCAATGGATAGTGTCCTTTTTAGTAGTCAAAAGTGATTGGAAGGCAAGTAACACCCCTTCCACGCCCACCACTTCCCCAAACACATCAAATCAAAATTTGAGATAGCCATTTTGTTCAACGTAGTGGAAAGTTTTGGAAATTATATCGTTAAGCAGGACCTTCCCCTCACACTCTTTACAACCACAAGGGTTATAAGTTATGCCCTGGGCCATATATGGTTCTTATGGAAGGAATGCTCATGTAAATTTCAGAGAGGGCTCATTTTATTATAAATTGAAATTCAAAGTTCATTTTTTAAGTATCAAAAGACATCGGAGGGTCACCAGCCCCCCCCCCCCTCCGACGCTCTTTTTCCCAAATGCATCCGATAAAAATTTTGAGATAGCTATTTTGTTAAAAATAGTTCACAGATCACATAAAAAAACTCATATCATATAAAAAATATCATGTAAAAATATATAAAAAAAAAATAAAAGCCGTTTTAAGTTATGCCCTGGAGGCATATATGGTTCTTATGGAAGGGATGCTCGTATAAACTTCAAAGCGGACTCATTTGATTGGAAATTAAAATTTCTATTTCACTTTTTATGAGTCAAAAGAGATTGGAGTGCACCTAGCCCCCCCCCCCCATCACCTTTTTTTCTCAAATCCATCTGATAAGAAATTTGAGATAGCCATCATTTAAAAATAGTTCAAAGACCATATAACAAAAACTCCGGTGTCGACACAGCCCTCCAGGGCCCAAGGGCAGGCGTTGTAAGTTTTGTCCTGGGGGCATATATAGTTCTTATGGAAGGGGCGCTCGTAAAACTTCAGTGCGAGCTCATTTGATTGGAAATTGAAAGTTTTAGTTCTTTTTTGAGAGTCAAAAGAGATTGGAAGGCAACTAGCCCCCCCCCCCTAGACCCCCTTTTCCCCAATGTATCCGATAAACATTTTGAAATAGCCACTAAGTTTAAGGTTAATCAAAAGTCAGATAACAAAAACTCAGGTGTCAATACAACCCCCCAGGGCCTTGGGACAGGCGTTATAATTTATGCCCTGGGGCATATATGGTTCTTGTGGAAGGAATGCTCATATAAACTTCAGAAAGGGCTCATTTGACTGGAAATTGAAAGTTCGAGTTCACTTTTTAATAGTCAAAAGAGATCCAAGGGCAACTAGCCCCCCCCCCCCACGGCTTCTTTTTCAAAACCCATCTGATGAAAATTTTGAGAAAGGCATTTTGTTAAAAAAAATATTGCTAAAAAGTTGAAAAGAAAAACTTCAGTGTCAATACAACCCCCAGGGCCCTGGGGAAGGTGTTCTAAGCTATGCCCTAAAGGCATGTATAGTTCTTATGAAAGGGATGCTCGTATAAGCTTCATAGAGATCCCATTTGATTGGAAATTGAAGATTCTAGTTCACTTGTTAAAAGTCAAGAGATTTAAGGGAAACTAGCCCCTTTCCAATGCCTTTTTTTCCCCAAACCCGTCCGCTACAAATTTTGAGATAGCCAGTTTTTTAAAAACTATTCTAAAATGTGATAACAAAACTCCGGTGTCAAGACAACCCCCAGGGCCCGGGAGGTAGGCGTTGTAAGTGTTGTCCCCGGGGGCGTATATGGTTCTTATAAAAGGGATTCTCGTACAAACTTCAGAGAGGGCTCATTTGATTGGAAATTGAAAGTTCTAGTTCAGTTTTTAAGAGTCAAAAGAGATCAGACGGCAACTATCCCTCCTATGCCTTTTTTTCCCCAAATACATCCGATAAAAATTTGGAGATAGGTATTTTATTCCAAGGTCAAAGGTCAATAGCTCAAAGGTCCGATACAAAAAACTCTGGTGTCGACACAACCACCCAGGACCCGGGGGCAGGTGTTGCAAGTTATGCCCTGGGGGCATATATGGTTCTTATGGAAGGGATGTTCGTATAAACTTCATAGAGGGCTGTTTGAATAGAAATTGAAAGTTCTGGTTCAATTTTTAAGAGTCAAAAGGGATTGAAGAGCCCCTAGCCCCCCCCCCCCCGCCCTTTTTTCCAAGCATATCTGATGCAAATTTTGAGATTGCTATTCTTTTAAAATAGTTCAAAGGTCAGATAACAAAAACTACGGTGTCGACACAACCCCTCAGGGCCCGGGGGTAGGCATTGTAAGCTATGTCCTGGGGCTGTATATGATTCTTATGAAAGGGATGCTCGTATAAACTTCAGAGAGGGCTCATTTGATGGAAATTGAAAGTTCTAGTTCGTTTTTTCATAGTAAAAAACCATCGGAGGGCAACTAGCCCCAACCCAGCCTCCACGTCTTTGGGATTATCGGATTCATATACCTATCCGATAAAAATTTGAGGTAACCATTTTTTCAAAAATAGTTCAAACATCAGGTATTAAAACTCTGGGGTCGACAAAACCCCGAAGAAGCCCAGGGAAAGGCGTTGTAAGTTATACTCTGGGGATATTTGATTAAAAATAGAAAGTTCTAGTTCACTTTTATATAGTCAAAAGAGACCGATGGGCAATTAGGCCCCCCCACGTCTTTTTTTCCCAAACTTACCCGATAAAAATTTTGAGATAGTCATTTTGTTCAAAATAGTGCAAACATCAGATAATAAAAACTCCGAGGTTGACACAAACCCATTTTTATACTTTGATATTGCTACTTTGAAACCAGTTTTGACACTTTGATGAACATTCGATTTTTTTTTTAAGTTTGATTTTAAAATAAGGAATTTTTTAAAACTTGAAACATTTTGCAATCAAGAACGAACAAAAATTAATTAAAAAAAAAATCCGAAAAATAAGTTTTTCAAAGAAATGTAAAGGTCATTTTAAACTTAAGCTCAGCGGATACAAATAGCTGTTAAAATTCAAACTCAAAACGATAAGAAATTACCATTAAAGAATAAATGAAACCCAAAACGAACAGAAATTAAATAAACAATCATAGGAAAAAACATACAACAAGTAATAATATAAATGAATAATTATATCTTAAAGCGAGGAATTCTTACATTGAATATGAAAATCAAGCTTAAAATGAAAAAAAAATTTTGCTATTGAAGTATAAATGAAACTTAAAACGAACAGAAATTAAATAAACAATCAATGCAAACAAAAATACAATAGATATTAATGTAAATGAATAAATAAATCTTAAAATGAGTAAAACTTAAATTGAATTTGCAAATCAAGCTTGAAACTAACAAAAATCACTACCAACAAGAGTGTGGGTATCGCCTCCTCTCACTGTAAAAGTATAAAACCTACTGCTTCATTGGTGCTTTACTGAACACTATATGCTTCTTGAACACTCTTGGAAAGTATAGACACCATCAAATTGAATATTTGCTGCATAATAATATTAATAGTTGAAAGATCCATCAGTTCAAGAATTTATTTCACATTAATTTTATTGTTATTTTCAATTCTGTAAGAACTGGAAAAGAAAGCATTTGTAATATAATTTGTTTCCAGATAAGCACTAATAACGCAGTAGGCTTATGGTTTTTATTTACAGTTAAGGAAGGGGGCAGTATCTAACTCTGGTTTGTAGTGAGACTAAATTCGTCTTGAACAACTTCAGAAGAGCTAACAAATTAAACTGAATATTTGATGTATAATGATATTAATTGCTGAAAGCTCATCAGTTCAAAATTTTACTATAATTTTAATGTTTATTTTCAATATTAAGTACAAAAGAAAATATTTGTCATAAAATTGTAAACTAACCCCCCCCCCCCACGCCCATTTCCCCCAAACCCATGTACTACAAATTTTGAGATAGCCATTTTTTTTAAATAGTTCTAAAATTAGACAGTAAAAACACCATTGTTGACCCAATCCCCCAGGGCCCGTGGGGTAGGCGTTGTAAGTGTTGTCCAGGGGGTAGGCGTTTTAAGTGTTGCCCTGGGAGCTTATATGGTTCTTATGAAAGGGATACTTGTACAAACTTCAGAAAGGGTTCATATTATTGGAATTTGAAAGTTCTAGTTCACTTTTTAAGAGTCAAAAGAGATGCAAGGGCATCTAGCCCCCCCTCCCCCCCCTCACAAACACTTTCGTTCCCCAACCCATGCGATAAAAATTTCTAGAGAGCCATTTTGTTAAAAATAGTTCAAAGGTTAGATAAGAAAAACTCCTGTTTCAGCACAACCTCTCAGGGCTTGGTACAGGCGTTGTAAGTAAGGCTCTGGGGGCATATACGGTTCTTATAGAAGGGGTGCTTGTATGAACTTTGTAGAGGGCTCATTTAATTTGAAATTGAAAGATCTAGTTCACCTTTTAAGAGTCAAAAGAGATTGGAGGGCAACTACCCCCCCTCCAAACACACACTATTTTCCTTAAACCTATCCTATAAGAACTTTGAGAGAGCATTTTTTTTAAATGGTTCGAAGATCATATAACGAGAACACAAGGGTTGACACAATCCTTCGGGCCCGGAGGAGGCGTTGTAAGTTATGGGGGGAGCATATTTGGTTCTTATAGAGGGGATGCTAGTAGAAGGCTATCTTATACTCGTGACAGCACCACGTGGTTTATGGTTTTCTCACTGAGAATGAAAAAACAGGAATTTTCTCACTTGAAAAAACATGAATTTTCTCACTTTGATGGATGTTTTCTTGGATGGTTATGTGTGTTGGTCAATTTATTTGATGTTTTTCATGAATGTCTACAGCAATTTATGTCTGTTTTATGTCTGTTCGTTGTCAGTGAGAATAAAAAAACAGGAACTTTCTCACATTTATGGATGTCAACAGCAATTTATGTTCCTGTTTTATGGTTTTTGTCAGTGAGAATGAAAAAACAGGAACTTTCTCACGTTTATGGATGTCAACAGCACTTTATGTCTGTTTTATGTCTTTAGGCTAACCTAACCTGAGAAATTGATTTACATAATCGGCGGGGGAATTATTGATTCACGAAGGGGGAATTAATAAACGAACATGGCTTCTTTGATCTTTAGGCTAACCTAACCTGAGAAATTGATTTACATAATCGCTAGGGGAATGTATTGATTCACGAAGGGGGAATTAAGAAACATTATGGCTTTCTTTAATCTTAGGTCTGAGGGATAAACGTTCTTTAGGTTAGAGAGAAAAATTAATATTCTATTTTTAAATAGGGCTTCATTGATCTTTACTGTCAGGAATTAGAAATGAAATCACTTGTTATCTTGGAATTATGCGGGAGTCTAAAGAGATATAAATTTTATTTTAAATACGGCTTCACTGAGCTTTAAGTCGGAGAGATAAATTGATATTCTAACGAAACCTTAATAGTTTAGCTAGGAACATTTATGAGATAAAGAGATTAACGTAGGAAAGGATTTCCTAGAAATTTGAAATGTGAAAGCACAGAGATGCCAAAAACAAAAGGAACACGCAGAAATTACTTTTAGGGGATTATTTGGGCGAAACGGTTTTAAACATTTTAGGGAATTATTTCGGCGAAACAGTTAGAGAAATTTTAAAAGATGATTTTAGAAAAGGTTTTAGAAGAGGTTATGAGTGTGGTCGTTATAGTAGACAAGTTCTATTTGAACAGTGTCGTGAGGTCCTATACCCCAACCCCAAAGGGCCCCGATCGCCCTACCCCGACCCAAAGGGCTCCGATCCCCATACCCCAATCCCGAAGGAACCCCCCGGTCCCCAAAGGTTCCCCGGGCTCCCAAAGGGCCACCCGGCCCTCAAGGGTCCCCAGACCCCCAAAGGACCCCCCAGGCCCCAAAGGCCCCCTCCCCCCCTGTCCCCCAAAGGGCCCCCCTCCTCTCTCTCTCCCTCTCCTCCTCACTCCTCATCTTCCCCCTACCCCTCCTCCCCTCCTCCCCCTCCCCTCCCCTTCCCTCCCCCATTTTTTTATTTTTTTTTGTGCATTGAGACACAGAAGGACCCCCTCCCCCGGCCCCCTCCCCCTAAAGGGCCCCCGGCACCCCAAAGGCTCCTGAGCCACCATTTTAATACTTTTTTAAGGCTTTATTATATCTTTTCAGAACAAATTATTATTTTAGGGAATTATTTCGGCGAAACAGTTAGAGACATTTTAAAAGATGATTTTAGAAAAGGTTTTAGAAGAGAATTTGAGGGTGAAACTCTGTGGTCGTTATAATACACAAGTTCCATTTGAACAGTGTCGTGAGGTCCTCTATCCCCAACCCCAAAGGGTTCTGATCCCCCTACTCCAACCCCGAAGGAAGCCCCTGGTCCTCAAAGGTCCCCCCAAGCTCCCAAAGGACCACCCGGCCCTCAAGGGCCCCCCAGACCCCCAAAGACTCTCCCCGGGCCCTGTCTTTCGTTGATGTATGTTGTCTGAAACCTATGATTTGGGGTGTAGTGGTTGCTATTTTTGACTTTTCTGAGTTGGATTTCTTAGTCTTTCATAGGTATGTGTTGTCTGAAACCTATGATTTAGGATGGGTGGTTTGCTATTTTTGACTTTTCTGAGTTGGATTTCTTAGTCTTTCATAGGTATGTGTTGTCTGAACCCTATGATTTGGGGTGGGTGGTTTGCTATTTTTGACTTTTCTGAGCTGGATTTCTTAGCCTTTCATAGGTGTGTGTTGTCAGAAATTATGATTTGGGATGTGTAGTTTGCTATTTGGATTTTTCTGAGCTAAGATTCTTAGTCTCTAATAGGTGTTTGATGTATAATAATTATATATAAATTACTATTTCTGTCTTTTCTGAGCTAGATTTCTTAGTCACTCATAGATTTTTTTTGTCTGAAAAATATAGTTTGTGATGAGTAGTTTGCTATTTTTTACTTTTCTGAGCTAGGTTTCTTAGCCTTTCATAGGTGTGTGTTGTCAGAAACTTATGATTTGGGATATGTAAATTACTATTTTTGACTTTTCTGAGCTAGATTTCTCAGCCTTTCATAGGTGTTTGTTGTCTGAAACCTATCGTTTGGGATGAGTAGTTTGCTTTTGGACTTTTCGGAGCTGGATTTCTTAGCCTTTCGTAGGTGTGTGTTGACTGAAACTTATGATTTGGGATATGTAAACTACTATTTCGGGCTTTTCTCAGCTAGATTTCTTAGTCTTTCGTTGGTGTATGTTGTCTGAAACCTATGATTTGGGAATTGTAGTTTTGCTTTATGGACTTTTCAGAGCTAGGATTCTTAGTCCCTCATAGGTGTTTGTTGTCTGAAACCTATAGTTTGGGATGAGTAGTTTGCTATTTCAGTCTTTTCTGAGCTAAGTTTTCTTAGTATTTAGTAGGTGTGTGTTGTCTGGAACTTATGACTTGAGGTGTCTAATTTGCTATTTCAGGCCTTTCTGAGCTAAGGTTTCATAGTATTTCGTAGGTGAATGTTGTCTGAAACTTATGATTTGGGATATGTAAATTACTATTTCGGGCTTTTCTAAGTTAGATTTCTTAGTCTTTCGTTGGTGTGTGTTGACTGAAACCTATGATTTGGGATATAAGGTTCTTAGTCTTTCGTTGGTTTGTGTTGTCTGAAACCTAGGATTTGGGATTTGTAGTTTGCTTTTTGGACTTTTCAGAGCTAGGATTCATAGTCCCTCATAGGTGTTTGTGGTCTTAAACCTATAGTTTGGGATGAGTAGTTTGCTATTTCAGGCTTTTCTGAGCTAAGGTTTCTTAGTATTTCGTAGGTGTGTATTGTCTGAAACTTATGATTTGAGGTGTGTAATTTGCTATTTCAGGCTTTTCTGAGCTAAGGTTTCATAGTATTTCGTAGGTGAATGTTGTCTGAAACTTATGATTTGGGATATGTAAATTACTATTTCGGGCTTTTCTAAGCTAGATTTCTTAGTCTTTCGTTGATGTGTGTTGTCTGAAACGAATGATTTGGGATGGGTGGGTTGCTATTTTTGACTTTTCTGAGCTGGATTTCTTAGCCTTTCATAGGTATGTGTTGTCTGAAACCTATGATTTGGGATGGTTAATTTGCTATTTTTGACTTTTCTGAGCTAATTTGTGGTAGTTTCACGCTTGGTAGATTATTTTATTTTATTTTTGCTTATTTTTTGTTCAATGGAGTTCTTTACTTTTCTTTGAAAAACTTCCTTTGTGGAAAAAGTTTTTTTTAATTAATTAATTTTCGTTTGATATTGACATACTCTTTTCAGAGAAAAAGAAAATAATACTTTAAATCTTTTCGTTTTTTTTATGAATTTATAGTTTGGCCTGAGAAAAATTTTCAGCAGTTTTTAACAACATACAACCTCTTAAAAATCTGGACACAAATAGTAGTACCTCATCCGTTCTTGGGATACTTCTGAGATGCCTTATTGGGAATTAGCATTAACACAGTGCATTTTGATTTAATCTTATGGCAAAATTTAGTTTTTAAACATAAGTCAAATGGGGGGGTGGGCGTGGGAGGGAGATTAGTTTCAATCATATTACTTTTGACTATTAAAAAGGGCATCAGCCCTTTTTATTTTCAATCGAATGAGCCCTTTTCGAAGTTCCTACGACAACTCCTTCGATACAAAGTACCCTGGTATAAACAACAACAACAACAAAAATTTAATACATTATACCCACATCGATATTTACTATGAAAATGTCAAGCCTTCCAATCACTCTCGACTATTAAAAAGAGCACTGGGCCTTTTGATTTCCAATCGAATGAGCCCTTTTTGAGTTTCTACGATAACACTTCCTATAAACACCTTATATTTCCCCAGGGCATGAATTACAACCCTTACCCTAAGGGCTGTGGGGGTGGTTGTCATCCTCTAAGACCTAATTTATAGAACTTTCAACTACGTTAAAAAAAATAGCTATCTCAAAATTTTGATTGGATTGTGTCTGGGAAAATGGTGGTCGTGAGAAGGGCGTTAATCTTTCTCCAATCACTTTCAACTATTAAAAAAGGCGCTAGCCCTTTCAATTTCCAATCAAATGAGCCCTTTTGAAGTTTCTACGACAGCGCTTTAAAAAAAAAACTCATAAGCCCCCA
The DNA here is from genome assembly GCF_049724085.1 of Artemia sp. Qi Xiang Cuo. NCBI lineage: Eukaryota > Metazoa > Arthropoda > Branchiopoda > Anostraca > Artemiidae > Artemia > Artemia sp. Qi Xiang Cuo. Next base: position 3,639,512 of record NC_142808.1, on the reverse strand, counting down.
GGGGATAACTTACAACCCTCTTTTTTAGCACTGAGGACGACTTGACGGAGATCCTAGTCGAAATATTTGCTGGTTTTTCGTCTTCATATTTTACCACTGGCTGACAAAATCTTCGTTTTCTCACTCTTTTTTTGGTTTTATTTATCATTTATTATTTCCTTTCCTCTCTTAGCTTCATAAAACCCTTGCCCTGAGGGCATGGGGGGGGGAGGGTTGTCATCCTCAAAGACCTAATTTCCAAAACTTTCTACTACGTTGAACAAAATGACTATCTGAAACTTTTGATTTGATGTGTTTGGGGAAATGGTGGGCGTCAGAGGGGGGTTAGTTACCCTCCAATCTCTTTCAACTATTAAAAAGGGCACTAGCCCTCTCATTTTCCAATTTAATGAGCCCCTTTTGAAGTTTTTAAGACAAGTCTATCATTAAAAACCTTATATGCCCCCAGGGCATAACTTACAACCTGTGCCCTGAGGACTCTGGGAGGTTTGTCATCCTTAAATACATAATATCCAGAACTTTCAACTACTTGAACAAAATGGCCATCTCTAAACTTTGATTGAATGTGTTTGGGGAAATGGTGGGCGTGTGAGGGGTTAATTACTCTCCACTCACTTTCGACAATTAAAAAGGGCAATTTCAATTTCCAATCAAATGAGCCCCTTTTAAAATTTCTACAACAACTTTCTATATAAACCTTATATGCCCCCAGGGCATAGCTTACACCCTTGCACTGAGCGCTCTGATGGGTTTATCATCCTAAAAGACCTAATTTCTAGAACTTTCGACTACGTTGAACAAAATGGATATCTTAAAATTTTGATTGGATGTGTTTGGGGAAATGGTGGGCATGAGAGGGGGATTAGTTGCCCTTCAATCACTTTCGACTATTAAAAGGGCACAGGCCCTTTCAATTTTTAATTGAATGAGCCCTTTTTGATGTTTTTACAACATCACTTTCTATAAAATCTTACATGGTCCCGGGGCATAACTTACAATCCTTGCCCTGAGGGTTGTGGGGGGGATGGGTTGCCATCCTTAAAGACCTAATTTCAAAAACTTTCAACTACATTGAATAAAATGGCTATCTAAAAATATTGATTGCATGTGATTGGGGAAAAGGTGGGCGTGAGAGGGGTGTTAGTTACCCTCAAATCACTTTCGACTATTACAAAGGGTACTAGCCCTTTGAATTTCTAATCGAATGAACCCTTTTTCAAGTTTCTATGACAAAGATTTCAATAAGAACCTTATATGCCCCCAGGGCATAACTTAAAACCCTTGCCCAGAAGACTGTGGGGGGAGTGTCCTGCTCAAATGTATGATTTCCTGAGCTTTAAACTGTGTGGAACAAAATGGCTATCTAAAAATTTTGATTGGATATGTTTGGAGAAATTGTGGGCGTGGAAGGGGTGTTAGCTGCCTTCCAATCACTTTCGACTATTAAAAAGGGCACTAGCCATTCCAATTTGCAATCGAATGAGCCCTTTTCTACGACGACGCGTTCTATACAAACCTTATATGCCCCCAGGGCATAACTTACATCCCTTGCCCTGAGGGCTGTGGGGGAGTATTGTCCTCAAAAACATAATTTCTATGTAGAAATCCACAACACTGAACAAAATGGCTATCTAAAAATGTATATTGGATGTGTTTGGGGAAAAGGTGGGCGAAAGAGGGGGCTAGTTGCCCTCAAATCACTTTCGACTATTTAAAAGGACACTAGACCTTTGAATTTCCAATCGAATGAGCCCTTTTTTAAGTTTCTAAAACACAGATTTCAATAAAAACTTATATCCCCCCATGGCATAACTTATAACCCTTTCCCTGAAGAATGTGGGGGGAGTGTCCTTCTCAAAGGTATAATTTCCTGAACTTTAACTGCGTGGAACAAAATGGCTATCTCAAAATTTTTATTGGGTGTGTTTGGAAGAATGATGGGCGTGGAAGGGGTGTTAGTTGCTTTTCAATTATTTTCGACTATTAAAAAGGGCACTAGCCCTTTGAATTTACAATAGAATGAACCTTTTTTTTACGACAACGCTTTCTATAAAAACCTTATATGCCCCCAGGGCCTAACTTACAACCATAATGTTTCTTAATTCCCCCTTCGTGAATCAATACATTCCCCTAGCGATTATGTAAATCAAGTTCTCAGGTTAGGTTAGCCTAAAGATCAAAGAAGCCATGTTTGTTTCTTAATTCCCCCTTCGTTAATCAATAATTCCCCCGTCGATTATGTAAATCAAGTTCTCAGGTTAGGTTCGCCTAAAGACATAAAACAGACATAAATTGCTGTTGACATCCATAAATGTGAGAAAGTTCCTATTTTTTCATTCTCACTGACAAAAACCATAAAACAGGAACATAAATTGCTGTTGACATTCATAAATGTGAGAAAGTTCCTGTTTTTTCATTCTCACTGACAACGAACAGACATAAAACAGACATAGATTGCTGTTGACATCCATGAAAAACATCAAATAAATTGACCAACACACATAACCGTCCAAGAAAACATCCATCAAAGTGAGAAAATTCATGTTTTTTCAAGTGAGAAAATTCCTGTTTTTTCATTCTCAGTGAGAAAACCATAAACCACGTGGTGCTGTCACGAGTATAAGATAGCCTTCTACTGATGCTCGTAAAAACTTCAGAGAAGGCTAATTTGATAGGGAACTGAAAGTTCTAGTTCAATTTTTAAGAATAAAAAGAGATCGGAGGAAAACTAGCCCCCCTCCCCTTTTCTCCAAATGCATCCGATAAAAATTTTGAGATAGGCGTTTTGCCAAAAATTGTTGAAAAGTCAGATAACAAAAACTAAGGTGTTGACACAACCCCCCAGGGCCCGGGGGCAGGCGTTGTAAGTTATTCCCTGGGGGAATATATGGTTCTCAGGAAAGGGATGCTCATAAAGATTTCAGAGAAGGCTCATTTGATTAGAAATGGAAAGTTCAAGTTCACTTTTTAAGAGTCAAAATAGATCCGAGGGCAATCAGCCCACCATAACCCCCCATCCACCCAAAGTCTCTTTTTCCCCCAACCCCATCTAATGAAAATTTCAAAGGTGAGATAAAAAAAAAACTCCTGTATCGAAACAACCCCTCAGGGCTCGGGGACAAGCGTTGTAATATGCGGTACGGGGCATATACGGTTCTTATCGAAGGGATGCTTGTATAAACTTTGGAGAGGGCTCATTTGACTTGAAATTAAACGTTCTAATTCACCTTTTAAGAATCAAAAAAGATTTTATGGCAACTACCCCCTCCCCCACGCCCTATTTTCCTTGACCTATTCGATCAGAACTTTGAGAGAGCATTTTTTTTATATGGTTCAAAGATCATATAACGAGAACACAAGGGTCGACACAATCCTTCAGGGCCCGGAGGAGGCGTTGTAAGTTATGCCCGGGAGGCACATATGGTTGTTATGGAAGGGATGCTCGTATAAACTTCAGAGATGGATCATTTGATTGGAAATTGAAAGTTCTAGTTCATTTTTAAGAGTCAAAAGGGATCGTAGGGCAACTAGCCTCCTCCCCCACGCTCTTTTTCCCAAACGTACCCGATACAGATTTTAATATAGCCATTTTTTCAAATAGTTCAAAGGTCAGATAACAAAACTCCGGTGTCGACACAACCCCCAAGGACCTGGGGGGCAGGCGTTGTAAGTTATGTCCTGGAGTCATATATGGTTCTTATGAACCGGATGCTTGTATAAACTTCAGAGAGAAATCATTTGATTGAAAATTGAAAGTTCTAGTTCACTCTCTCAGAGTAAAGGGGATTGGAGGGCAACTAGCCCCTCCCCCTCCACGCCTTTTTCCATCAAACCATCCGATAAAAATTTTGAGGTGACTATTGTGTTTAAAATAGTTCAAACATCAGATATTAAAACTTCGTGGTGGACACAACCTCCAGGGCCTGGGGACAGGCGTTATAAGTTATGCCCTGGAGTATATACGGTTCTTATAGAAGGGATAACTTCAGAGAGGGCTTATTTGATTGAAAACAGAATGTGCTAGTTCACTTTTAAAGAGTCAAAAGAGATTGAAGGGCAATTATAACCATTCCCCCCTCCTCTACACCCTTTTTACCCAAACCCATCCGATAAAAATTTTTAGATAGCCATTTTGTTAAAAATAGTTCAAACACGAGATAACAAAAACTGCGAGGTAACACAAACCCAGTTTTTTACTTTGATGCTAGTTTTGATGCTTTGCTGAACATTTGATGTTGAAAAGAAAGTTTTGATTCTGGAATAATGAACTTTTCAAAACTTGAAACTTTTTGTAATTAAACGAACAAAAATTTATTAAGAAAAAAACTTTTCGAAAAAGAAGTTTTTCAAAGAAAAGTAAAGGCCATTTTAAACTTTAGATCAACATATACAGGTATCTGTTAAAATTCAAACTCAAAACGACCAGAAAATACTATTAAAGAATAAATAAACCCCAAAACGAACAAAAATTAAATAAACAGCCATAGCGAAAACATTTAACGAGTAACAATACAAATAATAAATAAATCGTTAAGCGAGTAATGCTTAAATTGAATATGCAAATCAAGCTTAAAACGAATAAAAATTATTTTGCTATTGAATTATAAACGAAACCCAAAACGAACAGAAATTACATAAACAATCAATGCAAACAAACATACAATAGATACTAACATAAATGAATAAATAAATCTTAAAACGAGTGAAACTTAGAGTGAATATGTAAGTCAAGCTTGAAGCATACAAAAATTACTACAAACAAGAATTTGGGTATCCCCTCCTTTTCTCACTGTAAAACTCTAAAGCCTACTGCGTCATTGGTGCTTTACTGAAAACGAATTGTATTACAAACATTATCTTTTGTACTTAACATTGAAAATAAATATTAAAATTACAGTAAAATTTTGAACTGATGAGCTTTCAGCAATTACTATCATTTTGCAGCAAATATTCAGAATAATTTATTGGTTCTTTCTAAAATTGTTCAGGACGAATATAGTTTCACTACAAACAACAGTTCGGATACTGCCCCTTTCCTTATCTGTAAAAACCTAAAGCCTACTGCGTCATTGGAGCTTCAGTGAGAACGAATTATATTACAAATATTTACTTTTCCAGTTTTTACAGCACTGAAAATGAAAATAAAATTACAGTGTAATAAAATCTTGAACTGATGGACCTTTCAACAATTAATATCGTTATATATCAAGTATTCAATTTGATTTTGTGCATACTTTCCAAGATTGTTCAAGACACATATAGTTTTCAGTAAGGCGCCAATGACGCAGTAGGTTTCAGACTTTTACAGTGAGAGAAGGCGGCGATACCCAAACTCTTGTTTGTAATGATTTTTATACGTTTCAAGCTTGAATTGCATATTCAATTTAAGTATCCCACTTTCTAAGATTTATTTTTTTATTTATATTATTATCTATTGTATGTTTGTTTGCACTGATTGTTTATTTAGTTTGTGTTCGTTTTGGGTCTCATTTATACTTCAATAGCAAAATATTTATTTTCACATTAAGCCAGATTTACATATTCAAATTAAGCATTACTCGATTTAAGATTTATTTATTCATATATATTATTACTTTTTGTATGTTTTTGCTATGATTGTTTATTTAATTTCTGTTCGTTTTGGGTTTCATTTATTCCTTAATAGTAATTTCTGGTCGTTTTGAGTTTGAATTTTAACAGATATTTGTGCCTGCTGATATCAAGTATAATATGGCCTTTACTTTTCTTTGAAAAACTTCTTTCTCATAAAATTTTTTTTTAATTAATTAACAAGAACTGTCTGAAAATATCTTAGGGGTGATGATGCGATGTCAGAGGGGCGGTCAAATAATGTCACTGTGGCGTGAATTGCATAGAGTAACATGTTCTACAGCTTAAAAGTTAAGGTGGAGGTGTTATAAGAATTTTTCCGTGGAGGGAGCAGTGAAAATCTAGCATGCACTCATAGAAATGACCCGTTTTCAGTAAAAGCCCTTCAAAAATACCTCTTAATACGGTTTAAATTCATTACTAATATCAGCTCACCCTCTGGAAATTATTTATTGAAACATTTTTACGTATAAAGCCCTGTGTCTTTTTTAGATTCCTTGTTTAGGACGAATCTTCAATACCTAAGCGTTTACACAATTTAGGCATCTTGTAGTCCCCTCCTGCCTTTATTACTAAGAATACATTAAGAGCAAGCGCAATTTTTAGAAATGTATATTTTCCGTCTGCGTGCCAATTATAATAGGTGTAAGAAACACCTTATTCTAGTAACGGAAACATCGGAAATCTCCTTGCGTGCAATAGGCTATTTCTAGAATATATTTACCAGGACAGAATATTAGAAATAACCGGCTGGTCCTGGAGCCCAGAACGTTGTTCTATTGGATAGAAATTGATCTTTCGAGTTCTAAAAAGGACAAAGAACTAAAGAACCAAAATGTCTTGAAAGAAAAAAAAAGAAAGAAGAAACGCTTTGAAAAAAAAAAGAAACACCCTGAACGTTTCGACGAAAAATGAAATCTCAAAACAGTATTATGTGACGGTGATGTTTGCACTGCCATTACGTGAGGTGTGCGCTGTCATTACGCAGTGCCCACGTGTGTGCCGTCATTAGGCAATGTGTACGCCGCTTGAAACTGGGACCATTTCAAATCCTATGGGAATCTGCCAGGGATGCCCTGGAATTATATTACGAGAATCTTGCCATCTATGTTGTGAAAAAAGGGGCGTGTCATGTCATGGAAACAGGACATGCACTTGTATTTCACCTCGAAAAAGGGGTGTGTCGTGAGAATCTTGCCAGCCGGCCGGTTATATAGGGACTGCTTTTATTGTACAGGTGCGACGTCTCAAGGGACTAGTGGCTCGACTTATACGCTCCCTATAATCGCATTTAAAGGCAGACCGAGGATACTACTGATACTGCTATTTTCCAGAACATTTCAGTGCTCTTATAGATCCTCATGTCCCTACTTGTCAGTGTAGAACCAGATGAACGACATTTTTCTACCATGAGAAGATTAAAACATGACTAAGAAACAAAATGACAGAGGAAGGACTCACTGAACTTGCCCATCTTCATGTTCACCGGAATATTGTCATAGGTGTAGAAAGCGTTATTGATAGATTTACTAATAGTGGAAATAGGAGGCGAAAATTTGTTTTATAATGCTGGTAGTGTTCTTATAAATTTGTTTTGTGGATAGCATTACAGTGCTGCTAAATGACGAATAGAAGCAGAGGCATGCAACTTTTAATATCAGTAGGATACGTTAGGCTTAATTAAGCATGAACATTTTTCAAAAGAGCCCCTCCCCCCCCCCATTCCTAAAATCCTGGATCCACTACTGCCCTAAGACGAGTAGACATAAAGTCCTAAAATAATCCAAACTTTAAAAAAAATACTATCAATGGACAAACTAAGGCTAAAATAAACATAAATTAAAATAGATAGTCAATTTAAATACCAAAATAGAAAAATACGACTATTGATGATTATAATGAATCCCTAAACGGAGTGGGGCCCACCCTTTAGACCTTCTAAAATTCATTTGTACTTTACTGATAACGATTTTTGTTTCTGGAGATATCATTATTATTTGTAATTAATTAAAAAAAAAATTCCGAAAAATAAGTTTTTCAAAGAAAAGTAAAGGCAATTTTAAAATTAAGCTCAGCAGATACAAATACCTTTTAAAATTCAAACTAAAAACGACCAGAAATTACTATTAAAGAATAAATGAAACCCAAAACGAACAGAAATTAAATAAACAATAATAGCAAAAGCATGCGACAAGTAATACTATAAATGAATAAATAGATATTAAAGCCATTAATGCTTGGATTGAATATGAAAATCAAGCTTAAAACGAAAAAAAAAAATAGTTTCCTATTGAAGTACAAATAAAACTTAAAACGAACAGAAATTAAATAAACAATCAATGCAAACAAACATACAATAGATATTAATGTAAATTAATAAATAAATCTGAAAACGAGTAAAACTTAAATTGAACATGCAAATCAAGCTTAAAACGAACAAAAATCACTACAAACAAAAGTTCGGGTATGACCTCCTTCTCTCACTGTAAAAGTCTAAAACCTACTGCGTCATTGGCGCTTTACTGAAAACTAATTTTATGTCAAATATTTTATTTTGTACTTCATATTGAAAATATACATTAAAATTATAGTAACATTTTGAACTGATGGGCTTTCAGCAAATAATATCATTATAAATCAAATATTCAGTTTAATTTATTAGCTCTTTTTGAATTTGTTAAAGACGAATATAGTTTCCCTACAAACAATTGATTGGATACTGCCTCTTTTCCTAACTGTCAATAAAACCCAAAAGCCTACTGCGTCATCGGAGCTTAACTGAAAACGGATTATATTACAAATAATTTCTTTTCCAGTTCTTAAAGCATTGAAAATAAAAATACAATTACAGTGAAATAAATTCTTGAACTGATGGATCTTTCTACAATTAATATCATTATACATCAAATATTCAATTTGATGTTTCAATTTGATTCAAATGAATGTGCATTGTCACTTTAATATACATATACTGATATTTAGTAATCAAAATGTTAATATTATTTGATTTATTAAAGTTATACAAGTAAAAACTTTTATATTTTTTTCAGTAAATTTCAAATTATGTTCTGGTTTTGTGCCCTACTTGTGTTAATATCTGCTGGTTGTCAGTTTGATTCGGTTAAATATTGTAATTTCTGTTCGTTTTGGCTTTCATTTATTTATCGATGCTGATTTGTAGTAGTTTCCCGCTTGGTAGATGATTTGATTTTATTTCTGCTCATTTTTTGTTTAATGGAGTTCTTTAATTTCCTTTGAAAAACTTCCTTTGTGGAAAAAGTTTTTTTTAATTAATTACTTTTCGTTTGATATTGACATACTCTTTTCAGAGAAAAAGAAAATAATACTTTAAATCTTTTCGTTTTTTTTTATGAATTTATAGTTTGGCCTGAGAAAAATTTTCAGCAGTTTTTAACAACATACAACCTCTTAAAAATCTGGACACAAATAGTAGTACCTCATCCGTTCTTGGGATACTTCTGAGATGCCTTATTGGGAATTAGCATTAACACTGTGCATTTTGATTTAATCTTATGGCAAAATTTAGTTTTTAAACATATGTAAATTGGGTGGGGGGGCGTGGGAGGGAGATTAGTTTCAATCATATTACTTTTGACTATTAAAAAGGGCATCAGCCCTTTTTATTTTCAATCGAATGAGCCCTTTTCGAAGTTCCTACGACAACTCCTTCGATACAAAGTACCCTGGTATAAACAACAACAACAACAAAAATTTAATACATTATACCCACATCGATATTTACTATGAAAATGTCAAGCCTTCCAATCACTCTCGACTATTAAAAAGAGCACTGGGCCTTTTGATTTCCAATCGAATGAGCCCTTTTTGAGTTTCTACGATAACACTTCCTATAAACACCTTATATTTCCCCAGGGCATGAATTACAACCCTTACCCTAAGGGCTGTGGGGGTGGTTGTCATCCTCTAAGACCTAATTTATAGAACTTTCAACTACGTTAAAAAAAATAGCTATCTCAAAATTTTGATTGGATTGTGTCTGGGAAAATGGTGGTCGTGAGAAGGGCGTTAATCTTTCTCCAATCACTTTCAACTATTAAAAAAGGCGCTAGCCCTTTCAATTTCCAATCAAATGAGCCCTTTTGAAGTTTCTACGACAACGCTTTCAAAAAAAAACTTATAAGCCCCCAGGGGATAACTTACAACCCTCTTTTTTAGCACTGAGAACGACTTGGCGGAGGTCCTTGTCGAAATATTTGCTGGTTTTTCGTCTTCATATTTTACCACTGGCTGACAAAATCTTCGTTTTCTCACTCTTTTTTTGGTTTTATTTATCATTTATTATTTCCTTTCCTCTCTTAGCTTCATAAAACCCTCGCCCTGAGGGCAAGGGGGGGGGGGAGGGTTGTCATCCTCAAAGACCTAATTTCCAGAACTTTCAACTACGTTGAACAAAATGGCTATCTGAAAATTTTAATTGGATGTGTTTGGGTGAATGGTGGGCGTGAGAGGGGGGTTAGTTACCCTCCAATCACTTTCAACTATTAAAAGGGTACTAGCCCTCTCAATTTCAAATTGAATGAGCCCCTTTCGAAGTTTTTAAGACAAGTCTATCATTAAAAACCTTATATGCCCCCAGGGCATAACTTACAACCTGTGCCCTGAGGACTCTGGGAGGATTGTCATCCTTAAAGACATAATATCCAGAACTTACAACTACTTGAACAAAATGGCCATCTCTAAACTTTGATTGAATGTGTTTGGGGAAATGGTGGGCGTGTGAGGGGTTAATTACTCTCCACTCACTTTCGACTATTAAAAAGGGCAATTTAAATTTCCAATTAAATGAGCCCTTTTTGAAATTTCTACAACAACTTTCTATATAAACCTTATATGCCACAGGGGCATAACTTACAACCCTTGCACTGAGGGCTCTGATGGGTTTATCATCTTAAAAGACCTAATTTCCAGAACTTTTGACAACACTCAACACAGTGAATATCTCAAAATTTTGATTGGATGTGCTTGGGTAAATGGTGAGCATGGGAGGGGGATTAGTTTCCCTTCAATCACTTTCGACTATTAAAAGGGCACAGGCCCTTTCAATTTTTAATTGAATGAGCCCTTTTTGATGTTTTTACAACATCACTTTCTATAAAATCTTACATGCTCCCAGGGCATATCTTACAGTCCTTGCCCTGAGGGTTGTGGGGGGGGATGGGTTGCCATCCTTAAAGACCTAATTTCCAAAACTTTCAACTACGTTGAATAAAATGGCAATCAAAAAATTTTGATTAGATGTGTTTGGAGAAAAGGTGGGCGTGAGAAGGGGGTTAGTTACCCTGAAATCACTTTCGACTATTAAAAAGGGCACTAGCCCTTTGAGTTTCTAATCGAATGAACCCTTTTTCAAGTTTCTATGACAAAGATTCCAATAAAAACCTTATATGCCCCAAGGCATAACTTAAAACCCTTGCCCAGAAGACTGTGGGGGGAGTGTCCTGCTCAAATGTATGATTTCCTGAGCTTTAAACTGTGTGGAACAAAATGGCTATCTAAAAATTTTGATTGGATATGTTTGGAGAAATTGTGGGCGTGGAAGGGGTGTTAGCTGCCTTCCAATCACTTTCGACTATTAAAAAGGGCACTAGCCATTCCAATTTGCAATCGAATGAGCCCTTTTTGAAGTTTCTACGACGACGCGTTCTATACAAACCTTATATGCCCCCAGGGCATAACTTACAGCCCTTGCCCTGAGGGCTGTGGGGGAGTATTGTCCTCAAAAACATAATTTCTATGTAGAAATCCACAACACTGAACAAAATGGCTATCTAAAAATGTATATTGGATGTGTTTGGGGAAAAGGTGGGCGAAAGAGGGGGCTAGTTGCCCTCAAATCACTTTCGACTATTTAAAGAGACACTAGACCTTTTAATCTACAGTCGAATGAGCCCTTTTTCAAGTTTCTAAGACAAAGAATTCAATAGAAACTTATATGGCACCATGGCATAACTTATGAACCTTTCCCTGAAAAATATGGGGGGAGTGTCCTGGTCAACGGTATAGTTTCCTGAACTTTAACTGCGTGGAACAAAATAGCTATCTCAAAATTTTTATTGGGTGTGTTTGGAAGAATGATGGGCGTGGAAGGGGTGTTAGTTGCTTTTCAATTATTTTCGACTATTAAAAAGGGCACTAGCCCTTTGAATTTACAATAGAATGAGCCTTTTTTTTTACGACAACGCCTTTATATAAAAACCTTATATGCCCCCAGGGCCTAACTTACAACCCTTACCCTGAAGGCTCTGAGGGAGTATCCTCCTCAAAAACATAATTTCTATCTGGAAATCAACTAAGCTGAACAAAATGGATATCTCAAAATTTTAATTGGATGTGTTTCGCGAAATGGTGGGCGTTGAAGGGATGTTAGTTGCCTTCCAATCTCTTTTGACTATTTAAAAGGGCACAAGCCACTCCAATTTCCAATTGAATAAGCCCTTTTCGAAGTTTCTACGACAAGTTCTTCGATGCGAAGTGCCCTGCTCTAAAGGAAAAAAATAATAAATGATACATTGTGCCAATATTGCTCTTATGTGCCCTCAGGGCATAAGTTAAAATTCTTGCCCCGAGGGTTGTGGGGGAGTGTCCTCCTTAAAAATGTATTTTATATCTGGAAATCAACTACGTTGAACAAAATGGCTATCTCAAAATTTTGATTGGATGTGCTGGGGGGAATGATGGGCGTGGGGGGGGGCTAGTTGCCCTCCAATAGCTTTTGACTATTAAAAAGGGCACTAGGCCACTCTAATTTCTAGTCGAATGAGAGTCCTTTTTAAAGTTTCTATGACAACTCCTACAGTATAAAATGCCCGGGTATGGAGAAAGAAGAAAAAAAAAATAATACATTGTGCCCACATCGTTCTTTACTTAGGCAGCGCTATCGCGCTGCCTATGATCTTTCGTCTTTGTATTTGATCAGATTTTTTATTCTAAGTTCAGTTCATTTTGGCTTTCATTTATCCATTGATTGTAATTTAAGTTCTTTCTTAGAATGAATTATCATTTCAAAGGTTTAAAGACGGTGGCTCTGCTCTTGTTTGTGGTGATTTTCACTCGCATCAAATTTGACTGAATTATTTATTTTAATTTCTGTTCGTTTTAGGATTCGCATATTGATCTAGAGTAACATTTTTTATTTCTTTTTTGACAACATTATTTATTTTAATTTCAGTTCGATTTGGTTTTCATTTATTGATCGATGGTAATTTATGTTCGTTTTAAGACTTTTAAATGGCGCGCTACTCTTCCTTCAAAAAACTTCTGTTTTGGAAATATTTTGCTTTTAAATTAATACAAAAAATATTTAAACAATAAGAGGGAGTTCTCAAACTGTAACATATATATTGCATGCTTAGTTTTGTAGCGATAGAAAAATTATTGAAGATAATATTTGTTATGGTTTGTGATAGAAAAATTAGTATTTGAATCAAACGTATTCTTATTAATCAAAAACAAAACCCGGCTTTCTCAATAAATCAGATATGAATGGCATAGGTTTACTTCCCTATTTCTTAATTCTTAAATTTGAGCCGGATGCCGTAATTCGTCTAATATATATATTAATCGAATTGTATTTTAGTGCTGATATTGAATATTTTTGATTTATTTCATTTAATTTAATCCATTAAAAGTTACGAGGAATTAAGAATTATTGAACTAGACATACTGACGTCTCAGAGCTTGGTTTCCGCAGCGTAATTAGATCTTGCTTAAGAGGTACGAATTCTTATAGGTTAGCAGGGGTTAGAAACTCTTTCTAAGCTGTGGCGATGACAACTTTTGGTGCTTGTAGGAATGAAAAAGCGTGGCCTCTTCTTCTCGGACTATCTGGAGATCAGATTCCTTTGGGAGCATTTAGCTTGGAGACTGGCGAACTAATTACCTATCATCGGACTAGACGCAGACATACAAGTGAAATAAACACATATAAGAAGACAAGATATTTATTGAACTCACATGCTTAGTTGTACAGCAACGGGTCACTTCAATGACAATAAATGGTGACCGAGATTCTTTACGGTACCAACTGTTTTAGATCTAACTTAACATTAATTGTTTCAGATCTCACTTAACATTCAAATTAAAAAGGCACATTTACCCCACTCCCAAACGCAGTTTTTTCGTCCTGCGCTGTAGGGACTGCCTGCCATTGGACCAAATGATCCAAGGACGCGAATCCTCGTTCAATAATCTCTTTAGGATTTTTCAGATGATTCAGGAGTTCACAAAGTTTTTTGCCTTTTAAACTTCCTTATAAATGTTATGCAGTGCATTTTTTTTTTGCTACAATTATCTTAGCGAAATTCGAACGACTAGCGCCGTTGTCTGACTGAAGCTAGAAATGCAATTTCTCTTTTTTTGCTGATTAAGGACTTTTCATTTTTGCAACTAGATTTAGCTTAATAATAAGAAATCGGAATTATCTTTAGAAAGGAACTTTATTTTGGTATTTTAAATACATCGCATCTTACTCATGGTACAGTTTAAAGATAATTTTCAGAAAATACAAAGTTTATTCACTCATGTTTAAGGAAATTTAGATTAATCTCGAAATATAAATGTTAAAAAGAAAATATCTCGAAAAAAATATATAAATGTTTGTACTTTCATAACTTTAATAAATCAAATAATATTAACATTTTGATTACTAAATATCAGTATATGTATATTAAACTGACAATGCAAATTCATTTGTAATTTTTCAGTAAAGTGCAAATTTTGTTCTGGCCTTGGGAAGGCATAGGGGTTTTGCGCCCAACTTATGTTAATTTCTGCTCGTTTTGAGTTTGACTTGGTTATTTATTGTAATTTCTGTTCGTTTTTGGTTTCATTTATTTATCGATGCTGATTTGTGGTAGTTTCACGCTTGATTTTATTTGTCCTCTGTTCTTGTTTAATGGAGTTCCTTACTTTTGTTTGAAAAACTTATTTTGTACAAAAAGATTTTTTAATTAATTTCTGTTCGTTTTATATTGACATAGTCTTTTCAGGGAAAAAGAAAATAATACTTTAAATCTTTTCGTTTTTTAAGAATTTATAGTTTGGCCTGCTATTTGTATGCTGGAGAAACATTTTCAGCAATTTTTAACAATCTACACCCGTTTAAAAATCTGGACACAAATTTAGTTAAGTACTGTTTAATTTAGTTTCATAGCTCCTCTAGTTGACCTGAAATGGAAAACTTGATACCATTCGGAACAACATCTGCTTTCTTTCTCTGATAGCCTAGATACACTTGAGCTATTTTGATTCGGTTAAATTTTGAGGACAGAAGTAGCCCCGAAAATTTGAACGTAATATACTTAGTCGTTCTTGGGATACTGCTGAGATGCCTTATTGGGAATTAGCATTATCACAGTGCATTTTGATTTAATATTAAGGCAAATTTTAGTTTTTAAACATAATGGGCAATTGGGAGGGTGGGCGTGGGAGGGGGACTAGTTGCCCTCCGATCACTTTCAACTATTAAAAAGGGCATTAGCCCTTTCTAGTTTTAATCGAATGAGACCTTTTCGAAGTTCCCACGACAACTCCTTCGATACGAAGTGCCCTGGTCTAAACAACAACAAAAAATAATACATGATACCCACATCGATCTTTACTATAAAAATGTCAAGCCTTCCAATCACTTTTGACTATTGAAAAGGGCACTAGGCCTTTCGATTTCCAATCGAATGAGCACTTTTGGAAACGACAACGCTTTCTAAAAACACCTAATATGCCCCCAGGGCATAAATTACAACCCTCACCCTAAGGTTATTCTCAAAGGCCTAATTTCCAGAACTTTCTACTACGTTGAACAAACTGACTATCTGAAAATTTTGATTGGATGTGTTTGGAGCAATTGTGAGCGTGAGAGGGAGTTTATTTACGCTCCATTCACTTTCGACTATTACAAAGGGAGAGCACTAGCCCTCTCAATTTCGAATTTTATGAGCCCCCTTTTAAGTTTTACGACAACTCTATCTATAAAATCTTATATGCCCCCAGGGCATAAACTACGACCTTTGCCCTTGGGGCGCTCGGGGGTTTGTCATCCTTAAATACATAATTTCCAGAACTTTCAACTATGTTGAACAAAACGGCTATCTCTAAACCTTTATTGAATGTTTTGGGGGAAATAGTGGGCGTAAAAGGGGGGTTACTTACTCTCCACTCACTTTAGACTATTAAAAAGGGCAATTTCAATTTCTAATCAAATGAGCCCTTTTTGAAATTTCTATAACAACTTTCGATATAAACTTTAATGCCCCCAGGGCATAACTTACAACCCTTGCCCTGAGGGCTTTGAGGGGGTTATTATCCTAAAAGACCTAATTTCCAGAACTTTCAACTACGTTGAACAACATGGATATTTCAAAATTTTGATTGGATTTGTTTTAGAAAATGGTGGGCGTCAGAGGGGTGTTAGTCACTATCCAATCACTTTCGACTATTAAAAAGGGCACTAGCCCTTTCATTTTCCAACTGAATGAGCTCTTTTTGAAGTTTCTACGAAAACGGTTTCGATAAAAACCTTATATGCCCCCAGGGCATAACTAACACCCCTTGCCCAGAGGGGTTTGGGGGGTTTGTCAGCCTCAAAATCATAATTTTCAAAACTTTCAACAACATTGAACAAAATGGCTATCTCAAAATTTTAATTGAATGTGTTTGGGGAAAAGATGGGCGTGAGAGGGGGGAGGGTAGTTGCCCTCAAATCACTTTCTACTGTTAAAAAGGGCACTGTCTCTTTGAATTTACAACAGAATGCGCCCTTTTTAAACTTTCTACGATAAAGCTTTTAATAAAAACCTTATATGCCCCCAGGGCATAAATTATAATCCATACCCTGAGGGTTGTTGGGGAGTATCCTCCTCAAAAACATTTTTTCTATATGGAAATCAACTACGCTGAACAAAATGGCTATCT
Source organism: Artemia sp. Qi Xiang Cuo (assembly GCF_049724085.1). Lineage (NCBI taxonomy): Eukaryota > Metazoa > Arthropoda > Branchiopoda > Anostraca > Artemiidae > Artemia > Artemia sp. Qi Xiang Cuo. The sequence goes on along the minus strand of NC_142808.1, from coordinate 3,622,952 downwards.
CAAAACTTTTATTGGATGTGTTTGGGGGAATGATGGGAGTGAGGGGGGGTTAGTTTCCCTCCAATCATTTTCGACTATAAAAAGAGCACTAGGCCTTTGAGTTTCCAATTGAATAAGCTTTTTTTGAAGTTCCTACGACAATAACTTTAAAAAAAAACCTTATATGCCCCCAGGGCATAACTTAAAACCCTTGCCCTGAGGGCTGTGGGGGAGTGTCCTCCTAAAAACATATTTTCTATCTGGAAATCAACTACGCTGTACAAAATGGCTATCTTAAAATTTTGATTGGATGTGCTTGGGGGAATGATGGGCGTGGGGGGACCTAGTTACCCTCCAATCACTTTTGACTATTAAAAAGGGTACTAGCCCATTGAATTTCCAATCGAATGAGCCTATTTTGAAGTTTCTACGACAACACCTTCTATAAAAACCTTATATACCCCCAGGGCATAATTTAAAACCCTTGCTCTGAGGGTTGTGGGGGAGTGTCCTCCTCAAAAACGTATTTTCTATCTGGAAATTAGCTAAGCTGAACAAAATGCTGGCTATCTCAAAATTTTGATTGGATGTGTTTGGGGGAATGATGGGCGGGGGGGGGGGCTAGCTGCCCTCCAATCACTTTCGACTATTCAAAAGGGTACTAGTCACTCCAGTTTGCAATCGAATGAGCCCTTTTCAAAGTTTCTACGACAACTCCTTCGATACGAAGTGCCCGGGTATGGAGAAAAAACAAAAATAAACACATTGTGCCCACATCGTTCTTTACTTAGGCAGCGCTAGTGCGCTGCCTATGATAGCTGGTTACACATACTGAACAGCACGTTCAGAAGGACGTACTGAACACGTGTCTTCACTTCTAGACCTCATCTTTTTCTTCCTTGGTAACCTTTTCGCAGCAAAATGGTAGATATTAAATACGATACAAGCTGTAATTCTTCATCTAGGAATCTAGTTCTAAATCTAGTATCAAAATCTAGATCTAGAATCTAGGTCTATAATCTAGATCTAGTTCTCTGATATTAAAACTCCAAAAATTACGTCAAATTAAACGATTGGGTTATTAGACTGCTCAAACTCTGCCTTTAATTAAAAAACATGAGCAAATTACCTTGGTATAATTTCCCTGATTCATAAACACTATCAGCTCCAGCAATTATAATGCTGGGAATTATCCCTTGATATGGATTTCCTCTATCATCATGCTGACACACAAAATAAAAGGGAGAAGATACGAATGATAAGGGAGATTGAGCATTTACAAATAATGGAAATGTAAGCAAAATAAAAAAGAAGTGCATTGTCTCCCTTTAAACACTTGAATGACTTTCAAAACAGGATGTTATAAACGCCCAATTGATAACGATTGCAGAAATATTGCTAATGAATATCTGGTTCTGAGAGGCATACAAAGTCTGTCTCAAAACGGCATTTTGCTTTTTATCAAATACCAATCAAGAGTAAAACTTAAGCTTTGAACAATCTTAGTCCAATATTGCTATGTTTTATCGCCCATATTTGTCACCCAGATTAAAATTTACTATCCCCTCCGATTCAAAATTCAGGATCCATTTGAAAGTTTGAACTCAACCCCCTCCCCGCAGCAGCCGAAAATAATGCATATACGTTATTTCGATAGTCTGTGTACATATAGCGTATTTCAACTTACCTTGTTACTTAACTGTAGAAAAGACATTACTATCTTACTGTAAAAGAAGTCCTACATTATCCCACAACCCAAATTGTTTAGTTGGATCAGAGACAACACATTTTACATCCCCATCTTATAGGCTCTTAGAGGAAAAAAGTCCATCTCCAAGAGACATGGTGCTCTTCAGCTTATTAAGACTAATTGTGAAGTATCGACCGACATCAGGGATCAATATTAAGACAAATTATGGACATTCAAGCTTCAAACAGTCAGACTTTAATATTTCTCTGTTTTGCCTTTCAATTCTTCTTTCTTTTACTTTTCACCTAAATTAAATTTTATTATCGTTGTCCTAAAGATGCATTTTGCCGTTAAGCTCTGGTCAGTAAATCGAACCATTTGATAGTATATCCAGTATTTTGTCCTTATTTCACTCGTATGTTCAGCTTCACCTGAACGGAAGTGTTCCCTTGAACTCGTCTTTCTGATCACAGGTTACACAGTGGAATCTTGTCAAACAGAAAAAATTTAAAATTATAAATATTTTTGATTATATAAAACATTTTACAGTACTTTATCTTCTAATAATTTTCTCCAAACAACAAAAAAATCGGTTTTTACTCCATCAAATTCACATATTGGAATATTTGTTTTTTATTATCATCATAATTGTAAGTTTTCCTTCCTTACACTACATAATCGTAAGGCTCGAGAGCAGAGTCGACAAGATGAACAAAACTGTTCACCTTGTCGCTTATCGTACTTAAACGTTGATTTTCATCACATTTTTATTCCTGGGAACGCTGAACACAACTCTTCAGTCTTCACTATGATTAAAGTTGAACCAAAAAAGCTACCATCAATTGTTTTTTTTGCTGGCATACTGATTCCAGACATGAAACGGTAAGCAATAACACTTTCATAGTTGCAGCTGTAGCTGCAACCTAGTCAAGAACGCCACTAACAAAAAGTTCACAACAGATGCTAATCATTTTTTTTTTTTCTTAAAAATAATTAAGTTACTAAACTTTGGGGGGAAACTTCCCTTATGGTCACCATCCTTTTAAAAACAAAACATTCATAACAGGATAACATCATGGCAGTGAAAATGTACTTAATTGTAAACTATAAACGACTTTCAATGGCAAAATGCAACATGAAAAACTTTCCCCAATAGTTTCTTCCAAAAGCTTACACTACAAATCAGGCCCGTTATTTCACCAGAGCCCAGGGGGGTTTGGGGAAAGAATTAGAGTCGTGAAAATTTATATTTTAAAGCGAGGAAAAACAGTATTTTCTTTCAAGAAGCATGAATTTTTTTTTATAAATCCAGGGCTAGCGAATTGACACTTGCCGTCATTTAAGTGACAAAAACTGAATGTCAGTAGGCCCCGATGTTGTATAAATTTTAGAATTCTGATTTAAGAAGTGTTTTATTCCCTTAGATATACCTTTCTTCATGGGCTTATTATATTTTTTTACGAAAAGAAACTACTAGATTTATCTTGCTGATGAGCAAAAATTACTGAAATCAGTATCATGAAAAATTTAAAGGTAAAGGAGACGGCACAAGACCCTTAAAGTCCAAACCGGTCGTGCTGATCTCCGTTTTGAGTTCTGACAGAAAGAACTAAAATGACAAAATAGTAGTCAATTTAGCGTTAAAACAGTATTGATTGCAACCCTGTTCAGATTTGATCATAGCCATAAACTAGATACATACCTTAATTTATCATATTCGACCTAGCGTCTTTCAGTTTTTAAATTTGATTCAAATGAAGGTTGTATTTGACTTTTTGACGGCTTTAGCATATCAAAATGAACGTACAATAATTTTAATTGTCCTTTTATTGCTTCTTTCTGCTTGAAAAAGGTAAAGATCACAGCGCTAGGCTGCTTTCTGCTCATAGTTACCAATCCTTCTTTCACCATTCTCAGTACTTGACGCTCTCAAAAACAGTATAATATAATAAGGACACATTCTCGTACCATGAAATAAACATTCGACCCCTCTAATTACTTGTCGTCTCAGTAAGTTATTTCAACCCTCTCGCAACCACTCATCAACCGGTCAATCTGGAAAGTAGCAATCTTGGGTTGTACATTGAAAAATTGTGAACGCAACCTTGGTAGCTTGGTATTTGATTTTTGTGTTCATGTCTTTTTACTTATCAGTCACATTTCCGTGATTTCAACACTATAGTTTTACCGTTAGCATTACTGACCAACAAGTTCAAATTTATTTCTTCTCCAAAGCCAAGCTATAGTGAAAAATTAATCGATTATCCAGTGTACTAATTTTCTGCTACATGCTGGAGCATCCCTTTTTGCGGGTGAGGGAGAAGATTTTAAATCGTGAAATATTTATAGAGCTTTTAGAAAAATGAAGGACATTACATATACTTTAAGGTAATCTTGTTATTATTATTCATTGTTCTGGTAGGGGGGCCAATACCATTACTACCCCCCTATATTACTGGCCATCTGCAGGTAAACACATATACATATCACATAGCACATGCCATCATGTTACATACCAGAGAGCGACTAGTGAGCGCACAAAATGTTTTAGCGGGAAATTCTAAAGAATCATTGAGCCAAAACCTGCTACTATATATCAGAAAAAAATTTCCTTACTTATAGCTCCAATTATATCCATATCCATAATGCCTTCAGTGAGTCTGTGACTACTCTAGATCGGTTGCGTATGCCAGGGGGGACTTCTGGTCGACAAATTATGTTCTTGCTTATTATACTTAACATTATTTTGCAAAAATCACAAAACTTGTGTTGTTGTGGGTCGCAAAACGACTTTACTACTTATGTGAATTCTTGCAGTTTCCTATTATATATACCCCAAAATTATATATACCCCAAAATTATATATACCCCAAAATGATCCTTTAAGTAACTGCAAAGAAGGTGCTGTCTGTCCGTTTTACCAAGGCAAAATCAAAAGAGAGAAATTACTTTCTTTTGATGGCATTTTTTTACGTTGATGATCTTTTTTGATTTCCTTCTGTACCATCATTTTATTTAGGCACCAAAAATCAAACTTAAATAAGAACGAAATCCACACTGCCTTTCCATCATAAAAACAAACAAAAAGCAAATTATTAGGGAATTTTTTAGACAGGAAAACTTCCTCAAAGCTCAAACGAATATTTCGGCCCTATATCCAACGGATGTCCTCAGCAAAACAAATATAAATAAAATAATACTTACAGTAAGATGTGATCTTTAAGACTAAAATTAAATATTAGAACAGTCCCAGAATCCTTACTTCAACGAAGTTCAACCAGGACTGATGGATAAAACGAAACGAGACAATTCATTCGGATAAAATAAAACATTAAGAACATATTTTTGACCCTATTCTTGCCTTTTTGGCAGCTAACCTCAAAGGTCTCTTAGTAGCAGGTTCAATAGTATTGATTCTTGATTTTGTAATATAATTTGTCAAATCGTGTTTAATTAAGTTGGTGCATAAAGCATTGATTAAATACTCCCCCAAATCCCTATTTTAAGAAATTTTATGACCTACCTTGAGTTAAGTTTCTATTGTTTCACGAACAACCTGTTTTATACCTGAGTCATTGCTAATGAGGGAGGATTTTTCAAAAAGTATCGTATGGCTGGGGTTATCGAAAACATGGCGGCTTGGAGCAGAATCAAAAGAATTAAGAGCACTAATAGAACGACATGGCCAAGGCTTTAAATTCTAAAATAAAACCAGCAAAAAAAAATCTCTACCTGTATAGTTGGTAAGTATCTAAAACTCCCGGCCAATTACTGATCTTCAGCTCTGAACATATTAGTGTAACGGCATGAAATAGGTACCTGAAGCGAGTATTTTTCTTGCATAAAATACTTAGTAGGTTGCCGTCCCACAGAAAAACTTACTTTTTTTCTGTCATCCGGCAGGCTCTGCTGTTAGTTAAATATAGTCTATCCCAGTGGTTAGACCGTACAGGCTCATCCAGCAAACTCTGTTATATATAGTTTATCCCACTGGTTAGACTGTGCAGGCTCGTCTGGCAGGCTCTGCTGTTAGTAATATTTAGTTTATGTCACCGGTTAAATTGTGCAGGCTCGTCCAGCAAACTCTGCTGTTAGTAATCTATAGTTTATTCCACTTGTTAGACTGTGTAGACTCGTCCAGCAAACTCTGCTGTTAGTAATATATAGTTTATCCCACTGGCTTGACTGTGCAGGCTCGTCCAGTTGGCTCTATTGTTGGTAATTCATAGTTTATCCCAGTGGTTAGATTGTGCAGGCTCGTCCTGAAAACTTGTCGTTAGTAATATACACTTTATTCCACTTGTTAAACTCTGCGGGCTCGTCCGGCAGGCTCTTCTGTTAGTAATATATAGTTTATCCCACTGGTTAGATTGTGCAGGCTCTGCTGTTAGTAATATTTAATTTATGCCACCGGTTAAATTGTGCAGGCTCGTCCAGCAAACTCTGCTGTTAGTAATCTATAGTTTATTCCACTTGTTAGACTGTGCAGGCTCGTCCCGCAAACTCTGATGTTAGTAATATATAGTTTATCCCACTGGTTTGACTGTGCAAGCTCGTCCAGTTGGCTCTTTTGTTGGTAATTCATAGTTTATCCCACTGGTTAGACTGTGCAGTCTCGTCCTGAAAACTTGCCATTAGTAATATACAGTTTATTCCACTTGTTAGACTGTGCGAGCTCGTCCGGCAGGCTCTTCTGTTAGTAATATATAGTTTATCCCACTGGTTAGACTGTGCAGGCTCGTCTGGCAGATTCTGCTTTTATTTATACACAATTTATCCCACTGGTTAGATTTAACATTAATAAAATAAATTACAAATTTCGAAAAACAAGTAAAACTTTTGATAAGACGGTGAACTTTACAATAATGGAAACTTCTTTGAACAAATAGTAATAGAATTCATAACATTATGAGTCCACATTACCAAAACAGAAGAAAAGGAAAGAAATAAGTAAACAAAAACTAGCCTAAACAAATTAACGCGTACATAAAAAGATGAGAAAAGATACACATTCTATAAAACAAAAATAAAAATAAAAACAATAGAAACTCATATATCATAAACCATAGTTTTTATTTTAAAAAAGTTCAAAATGCAAGTTCACGTTCAAGGGTGCCTCTAGCATACTACTCTGTACATATGAGATCTCTTTTGATATAAGATCTAGTATGTGTTTTGTTGTATGTTATCTCATATTGGACTATGTTAAAAAAAAATGATTAAATGTGAGTTCCTTTTATTTTGTCCTTTTTTTGTGTGACGTTTCAGTTTCTTTTGTTTTCTCATCTTTTTATGTAGGTGTTGATTTGTTTAAGTTAGGTATTTTTTCCTTCGTTTTTATCATCGCTGATACACGCTTCCGAAGCCAAAATGTTGGGATTTTAATTATTATTTGTACAAAGAAGCTTTGTGATTCTGCAGTTAACTGCATTATTTAAAAAAATAGGCTACCCGTTTTTCAAATTTATCATTTCATTTATAAATAAAAAGGCAGCAGGGTCTAAGCAACTATTTAGGTTTGGTATTGTGTCAATAATTTTTTGGCAGGATTATGTCTTTGAGTATGACAACCCACCCACAGCCCTCAGGGCTAAGGTTGTAAGTTATGCCCTGGGGGCATGCTTAATCTTATTTTTAATGAAGACACTACAAACTCCTCTTTGTTTTATGGATAAAGGTAACTCGTTTCCAGGAACGTACCCAGAATATTTTCCCGATGGGGGGGGGGGGTAACTAAAAAAACACTTCAAAAATAGTTTTTTTTTTAACTTTTTGTTATGTTTTTATGAGTTGAACAAACATTTCCGGGGGGAGGCTTCAAATCCGCTACCCCCCCCCCTCCCCACTGGATACGGCCTATCTCGTTTCATTTCATTTTTATTTTATTTTTTTATTCACTTGCCAAATCCCTTTGAAAGTAAATTCTTGACGTATAGTTTTAAGAATTGAAGAAAAAACCTCCTCTTTAGAGAAAAATACATCGGTTCCATTACCATTATTTTTTTTTATTTTAATAAATTTTAGTTTTTTAATATTTCAAGTCGCAACATCTTCAAGTTAAAAATCCGTGACTCAGATGTATAAAAAGAAAAAATAGTATTTATTTATATTAAAAAAAACTTTATAATAATGTACACAGGTTAGACTAAACCAACCGAAGTAACCTTAATGAATCATCTTTTTGTCACCTTCTTCCACGTCCACTATTCTTTTGTAACAATATCCCAGCTTTTCTATGTTCGATAGGACAATTAATCGTAGCCTATCAATATATCTCGTCTCAACATGGAGGTTCCTAAAATCCCTCCAAATGTATCCATTTGAGTCTTTGCTGAATAGGGCTGGACTAGGAACGTTTTCACGCATATAGCTCCATACGTCTCTTAAAAGTACGGCTACCTGTAATTACAGATATACATAAGTAAAGAATGTTACGAGTGGGTTAACAGATATACCACATTTGCGGCATTTGATTTTTTGCAAACCATGCTTTTCAAATAAACACATTTGAAGCAAATTTCATCATAAATTACACCTTTGGCGAATTTTAGCTTGAAAAATGGTAACTTCGGCACATTTTCGTTTTCATGGCTGCGGTATCTTATACCAGCCATCTGGCAACACTGATCCTTATTAGTGACTATTTTCCTATTAAAATGACATTTGAAAAAAAAGAATATTGAAAATCCTCGTTCAAAAGACATGAAAAAGAAATCTAAAGACAAAGTGGACAGATTTTCAACGCTGGAATAATTTTTTGTACGTTAATTCCACACAGATGTACGACTCCATTACAAATACACACAATGAATGGTCCTCATGCAAAGGGGCTCCTTCCGACCAATCCTCCCGAAGTTATCTCAGACTAGGGAATATCCTCCAATCTCACTTCCATATGTGCCTACATTGTTGCAACTTATCTTAACGATACTCAAGGACAAGTGAAGTTCCAAATGGCACATTTTTTTTTCAATGCTTTATTTTTCCAAATTTCCTCGCCATACACACGGGCACGGGTGACACGTTTGCAAAATAATACATCTCATAGCATCTAAAAAAATAGCATTTTTTTTTTCAATTGATTTTTTTTTTTTTTTAATTAATTTCCGGTCATTTTTGTACCGAACCCAGGGTTACCATAAATGTGAAGTAAACCCCTAAAAGCAGAATTTTAAACCTATGTTTCACTTCCGCAGAACAATGCTTGGTACTTCCGTGTTATAGCGACCACATTTTGTCCTTGATATGTAATGAAACCGGCTTTCTGTGTCCACTCAGGGATAATCAGCATAGCCTGAGCGAGATTAACGGTAACTATGCAGGTATACTCTAATTAAAAGTTTAAAATATAGAGATGGTTAGGTTAGGTATTTAATTTAATACGTTCTGGGCGGCCTGCTTTCCATAATTTTCTGTCGTATTTTCCATTATTTTGTTACTAAAGTATTAAATTTTAATCGTATTTTGGTATATTTCATTTGGATTGACCTAACTTCACTTCTTTAGTGTGGTCTCTATAACATGTAAGTACCCAATGCTTGGATTAAAAGAGGTCAATTAGTTTGCTCTCTTTTCGAGAGAAAGTATAATCGTACAAATCAACTCTTCTTTCCTCAATGAAGGGAGACTTTACCCCACTAAGAATTCCAGCTGAGCCGTTCTTCTTCACTTATCCACAATTTACTACTACTACTACTAATAACTCACCGCAGCACCAAGCCGCCTGAGGCCAACACAGCTACGCACGATCCTCCTCCAACCCAATCTATTCAAAGCCTCCCTTTTTACACCCGCCCACGAAGTTCTCATTTCCTTTAAATCTTTCTTTATGACGTCCTCCCACCCGAGACGGGGACGACCTGCTTTCCGTTTAGCTCTAGATGGTTGGCCGAAAAGAACAATCTTCGACAATCTGTCATCATTCATCCGCACAACGTGCCCTAACCACCTCAACTTTTCTTTCATTATAGCCCTAGAGAGCGGTATTGAACCACACCTTTCGTACAGCCTATTGTTTGAAATATGGTCAGTCAGTTGGGTACCCAGAACAATCCTTAAGCAATTTCTCTGGAAAACATCTAGCAAATCTTCATCTGCTTTTTGGAGCATCCATACTTCAGAGCCATATTTGACCACTGTCAGTACTGTAGCTTCTAATATTCTAATCTTGGTTAGCAGACTTATCTTCCTATTCTTCCAGACTTTTTTTTAACTGTGAAAAAAACACCCTGAGCCTTGGCTATTCTACTTTTAACATCTTCACTGCTCCCACCATCTTTACTAATAATACTACCAAGGTAAGTGAAGCTGCCCACCAGATCAATCCTATCATTACCCAACGTCACCTTTTCATCTTCACTTATTCCTAGCCTTAGTGACTTAGTCTTCCTAACATTAATTTTCAAACCAATTCTAGCATCCTGAACTCGTAAAACCTCTAAAACTTCATTCATTTTGCTCCCACTTTCATCTAGGGTGCTTAAATCATCAGCATAATCCAAGTCCGGGAGACTTTTTCCTCCCCATTTGATTTCGTGGTCTCCCATTGCCTTTCCTGTGCTCCTTAAAACAAAGTCCATCAAAATAATCCATATAAAGGGGGATAGAATACAGCCCTGCTTAACTCCCAATCAAGCAGTTCGTGGTAAAGAACACCAAGTAAGGAGTGACCAGGCTCTATAGTAACTTAAACTCTAAAAAAACGAGATTTTGATTCATTAAAAGAATCAGATTTCTGTGGTAATTTCAAACATATAAGTTTCATCAAGTTTAATCTTACCCCTCAAAAGTTGCGCGCCTGAGAAAATTTGCCTTATTTTCGAAAAAAGGGGGAAAGACCCCCTAAAAGTTATAGAAACTTAATGAAAATCACACCATCATATTCAGTGCATCAGAGAACCCTACTGTAGAGGTTTCAAGCTCCTATCTACAAAAATGTGGAATTTTGTATTTTTTGCCAGAAGAAAGATCACGGGTGCGTGTTTATTTGTTTGTTTGTTTTTTTCCCCAGGGGTGATCGTATTGACCCAGTGGTCCTATAATATTGCAAGAGGGCTCACTCGAACGGAAATTAAAATTTTTAGTGTCCTTTTTAAGTGACCAAAAAAATAGAGGGCAACTAGACCCTCTTCCACGCTCATTTTTACCCAAAGTCACCCGATCAAAATTTTAAGATAGCGATTTTGTTCAGCATAGTCGAAAATCTAATAAATATGTCTTTTAGGATGACTTAATCCCCCACAGTTCCCAGGGGAATGGCTGCAAGTTATGAACTTTGCCCATTGCTTACATATTGTATTGGTTATTGGGAAGTATACAGACATTTTCAGGAAGAATTTTTTTCAGGTAGGGGGGGCTGAAAGAGGGGGTTACTCGGGAGAATCTTTCCGTGGAGGATGTTTCTTTGGGGTAAGGGACATTTCTATGAAGGGGGCACCAGATTTCCAAGCATTATTTAAAAAACGATCAGAAATTAAATTATAAAAAACAAGTTTTTTCAACTGAAAGTAAGAAGCAACATTAGAACTTAAAATGAACAGAAATTATTACGTATATGAGGGGGTTCTCCCCCAATTCAATACCTCGTTCTTTACGCTATAGTTTTTTTTAGTGCTTTCAAAAGAGCTATCTATTCTAATTAACGGCCTTTGTGATTAAGGGGTCATTTTTAAAGAATTGGAACAAAATTTGAACTTTATATTAAAGAGCAAGGTATTGACTAGGGGGCAAACCCCCTAATATACGTATTAAAAATATATGAATATAGAAGTTCGTTACGTAAGTTAATTCGTAAGTTAAGTATATTTATTACTAATAAAAACGTTCGTAAATAAAATTAAACAAGTTTCGAGAAAGCTATTTAACCAAATAAAAGTAAAATTAATATGCAAATTTTGTTTTAATTATTCATGCACGGTGAGCCAAAATCAAAACCTGCATTAATTAAAAAAAGTTCAAAAATTAAATAAAAAAGCAAGTTTTTTAAACTGAAAGTAAGAAGCGACATTAAAACTTAAAACGAACAGAAAGTATTCCGTATATGGAAGGGGCTTTCCCTTCCTCAACGCCTCGCTCTTTACTCTAAAGTTTGACTCTGTCTCAAAACTATATTTTTTAAAACAATAAAAAACTTTAGCGTAAAGAGCGAGGCGTTGAGGAGGGGAAAGCCCCTTCCATATACGGAATAATTTCTGCTCGTTTTAAGTTTTAATGTCGCTCCTTACTTTCAGTTTAAAAAACTTGTTTTTTTTTATTTAATTTAATACAGAACCAGCTGCTAACCTCATTTCCTACCTTAACCGCAGCAGTGTTATTCTCGTACATAGCACTAATCACCTTAATGTATTTGTCTGGTATACCATACAAGGATAAAACCTTTACTAAAGCTCTTCTATCAACAGAATCGAACGCTTGCTCGTAATCTATAAAACTGAGGACCAAAAGTGTTTGAAAACTCAGGCACTTAAAAAAATACATCAAAAATTGGTTTATAGTCAATTTTGTTACATTTTTACAAGTCGGGCAAACATTAAGGGGACGGGGGGGGGGGTCAAACACCATAAAACACGGTCAAACGGCCTGGTTGAACTTCGTCGAAGTAAGGGTGCTAGGGTTGCTTTAAAAAAAAATTAGCTTTAATGGTCGTATTTTAATGTAAGGTTCTCTTTTATATTTTCATTTGTGTTATGCTGAGGACGGTCCTTGGACATAAGGGGGAGGGGATATTAATTTAAAGTTTGCAATCCCAATGTCTTACGAAAAAATTCTCTACTGTTCTACTTGTTTTTTTGTCTTTTTTTTTTGTTTATGATGGAAATGCAGTGTGGTCTTTGTCGCTATTTACGTCTAGCCTAATCAAAACATAGAAAATGTCCAACTATGCGTTACTCCACTGTCGTTAGTTTTATTGGACAAACTGTCTTTAATGGTTGTGTATAATAGTAAGTTTTCTCAAGCTCATAACTTTTGTTTTACAACTTGAAATTTAATGAGTTTTACATATTTAGATACATCATAAAATTAATTTATTTTAATTTATACGTTTTTATCATAACTCCTTTTCTAAGGCTTTTTTATTATTACCACGAGACAGGGGCGCTCACATAAAATAATTATGGAGGACTGACCGGGGGGGGGGGGGAGTTCCTGGGCCAACCAACGGAAAACTTAAAAAATTCCCTAGAAAAAACGGTATTTAAGGCATCAATTTAAGTTTATTCTAGCTCTTTGAATGCAAGTTTTGAGTAGGGACTAAGGAATGAATGATAAAACCGAGTGGATTAAATAAGATTTTAAAAAAGAATGTAATTTTTTCCTGGAGTGGGGGGCTACAGTCCTATCCCCCTCCCCATGGGTGCGTGCCTGCCACAAGTCGCTCCTTCCTAGGCTCCTTTAATGAGCCTAGGTTGAACGCTTTTCCATTTCTTCCTCTATTGTAAAAGGGCGGGGTTATTTGGCTTCTCTTTCTGATTAATGTGATTGACTTATGAGTATACATCACACACAGACGCAAACCAATCAAATTAAAGCTTAATTTTTACCACCAAACTAAGAGTAATTTTCCTTTTTTTCTTTAGTACCCAATTCTCCAAATAAAATTTTATTCGTTTGACACTATTGTTTAAGTTTCTCCAGAGTTATTGGTGGCCATACGCTGGCATTCTGGTCTCTCCTAAGCCCGGGGTAAAATCTTGATTAGCGCCCTCCCCCTCCTGTCTCCCAAAAATTTTCAGGCCAAATTTAAACAAAATTTCCATTTAATGATCAAATTTTCCTTTATCAACAAAATTGTTCATTTATTTAAATCTGACTTTTCTTACTTAAGCCTCTGCAGAATTATTAATTATCTCGTCCCAACTGATTGCTTCTAATTCTTCAATTCGGTCTACTTACTTTTTGCTTAAAATTCAATTTTAAACTGCATAAATTCGGTCTACTTCGTTTTGTTTTCAAGGAAGGGTTGTGAAGATATGGGAAAAAATAAACATTTCGGATTCAATTTCCTTATATTTACTGCCAATTGCGCCCTCTACTTTATCTTAATAAAATTGAAAAATGATTATAACCGAAATTTTGCACCCGTAAAACTTTTGCGCCCAAGACGAGTCTAACCACATCTGTGGTTAGACCCCTCCCCTAAAACCTCATCTGAGGTCATAAGGTAGCCATGCAGAATTGTGGACATGTTCCTAATCCAATGCTAACAAGGTCTAAGCCGTCCGTAGATTTCAGTTGTACTACTACTACTAACAACCCACCGCAGCACCGAGCCACCTGAGGTCAACACAGCTACGCACGCTCCTCCTCCCTCCCAATCTATCCAAAGCCTCCGTCTTTACACCCTCCCAGAAAGTTCCCATTTCCTTTGAATCTTTCTATATGACATCTTCCCACCCCAACCGCGGACGACCTGCTTTCTGTTTAGCCCAAGTCACTTGGCTGAAAAGTACAATCTTTGGCAATCTGTCATCCTTCATCCGCAGAACGGTTCCTAGCAATGTCAGCTTTTCTCTTATTATAGCCCTAGAAAGCGGGATTGAACCACACTTTTCGTATAGCCTATTGTTTGAAATATGGTCAGTGGGCCGGGTACCCAAAACAATCCCAAGATAATTTCTCAGGATATAATTTCTTCAAAAGGGGTTCTCTGGACAATCTCGTCTCCTTTGGCCATATGGTATTCAATAATATGCGGTCCAACTAAGTTGGCTTTGCTGCACACTAAGGACCTAATCCCCATCGTAATAGCAGCAGTAGCTGCAACCTAGTAAAGGATGAACGTCGACGAATCGCAACCCAAAATTAATTATTTTGAAATCAAATCTAAATAAAAATTATACCATGGATATCGCCATGGCTGAAAACCCTACACATGACACTTACAGTCCCCTAGCTTGAACAAAAACCAAATCCCTTTCTTTACATAGGGAGCATTTTTTTTTGTGCTCTTTTTTTCCTCTTTTTTCCGTTTTCTTAAAACTTTTTTGTTGAGTTTCTGTTGTCTTTTTCATAGGGACGAGTAGCAAGCCAGGTGACCCCTTCCAGCCAGGTGGCCCTGTCCAGCCCGGGACAGGCTGTAACATCAATGGAGCCGATGACAGATTGGCCTTTGCCTTTAAGCTCTTATTCTAACACTCACACATTAAACCTTGATTAAATTTAACCTAGTTATAGTCTGTAGTGAGAATCCATTGAGTCAGCATCATAAAAACGATATAAAATTAAGAAAATAATAGGATATACTTACTTCTTGTGGAGAGATTTTGGCTAAAATCTCGCTGATCATAGTCAAAGGTGGTGGAAGTAGCTGACCAAGGGACATTAAGTCAAGGATCTTTGACGTCATTTCTAGCAACTCGGGTCTTTGCTAAATAAAAAGTAATGTAATTTAGTTTGAATTGAGGTTTCAATCAGGAATCAATGAGAAGTATAAATACGCAGGTATTCCCCTTTATCTAAAAGTGTATATAAGAGTAAACTTAATTATGTAAGTAATAATAATGATGATGAGTACCAATCAACGAGATTGTAAGTAATCAATAAGTAAGTATCAATAAGTAATAATGAGTAAGAATAATGATAAGTAAACTTGCCACATAATTCCCTTGCCATTTAAATACAATTTTCATTTGAATTTTTCAATCGATCACTTTGAAGAAATTAAGCTAACTAAATATAATTATTTTCCAAGACTATCAAGACAGGTAACATTTCTATAATGACAAAAATTTAATTGAATTAAACAACCATCAACTAACAAATTCAAATATAAACAAATTTTGTTTAAAGCGCTTTTATCCCAAAATGCACTAAAAAATGAAAAAATATGTTTGTCAGAAAGCTTAATTTAGGCTAAAAAAGAAACCATTGGATGGTCATGACATTTTCTACACATATTTAAGAGTGACTTTTTATGTTGTAACTACCCTACACTTTCATATTAGTCTTTGACATTTTCAGTTTTTAAAATTATTTCAGTTTTTAAAATTCAGTTTTTAGTTTTTAAAAATTTCAGCTAAAAAATTCAGGTGGTAGAAAAAATTCTTTTACTTTTGATGGATAATCGTTGTTTTTTAATATTTTGATTTTAATATTTTGTAAATCTTTCAATCATTTTTTGTCCTTTATTTTAACGGTTCGTATTTTTTGTGTCATATTTTATTCATCACTTATCAGGTTTTATCATTTAACATATTTTATTTTTCATATATTTTTCAAACTTTTGCCACTCATACTTTTGAAAAACAATTCTTAATTGTAACATTTCATCCTGAGCTTTAATACTTCAGAAGTTATAATTCATACTTAATATGAAGAACTCGTAACGCTTTAATACTCGTAAGCTTTAATATAATGACTAGTAACAACTTTAATTTAACAGCTTTAATATAACAACTCGGAATCTTAATACTTCATAAGTTATAATTCATACTTAATATGAACAGCTTGTAACATATCATCCTGAGACTTCTGCCTAGCATGGCTGCCAAATAGACATATTTCAGGTCAAAAGAACATATTAGCATACGTAAGGACGACATGACATAAAAAGGCAAAAAGTGACACATTTTAGAGATTTGGGACATAAACGGATAAAAAAGGATAGGCTACATTTTATTAATTTATGACATAAAACGAGACATTTACCAATTGAATATATATTTTGGCAAAAAATTTCACTTTTCGGCAAATTAGTGCTTTTCCTTTACCTTTTTTTTTTTTTTTTCGAGCATCCAGTTTTTGCTAGAAAGGTCGTATGTAAGGTTTTCTCCAAAGTAAGGGATTCACATGTATTTACAAGCTTCGTGCTTTCACACTAAGTCATTTGGTATGAATGTTTCACATGGAAGTTTTTCGTTTTCATTACATTTGGAGTAGAAAGGACCCTAAAGGTCCCCCCCCTCACCCCTGCTGCTACCTACAACTTTTTTACATAATTTATGCATGTTTTTATGGGTTTTCTCACTTGAAAAAAACAGGAATTTTCTCACTTTTATGGATGTTTATTTGAATGTTATTATTTTCGGTAAATTTATTTGTTTTTTTTAATGGATGTCAACATCAATTTATGTTTGTTTTATGGTTTTTGTCAGTGAGAATGGGAAAACAGTAATTTTCTCACTTTGATGGATGTTTTCGGGATTATTGATTAATGTCTGACAGGAGATGTCAATATTCATTGATTTGTCATGAAAAAGGAATGGCTGAATCTTATTAATGTCTTTGATTTATTTCCAAGAGAATTGTTTCCGGGATAGAGTTTATTAATATATTTGGAGTTCGACCAGTAGAATTGTTTCCGGGGCGAAGTTTTTTAATGTCTGACAGATGATGTCATGGTTGATTGATTTGTCAAGAAAGGGAATTTATTTGTTGTTTCTAATGGGAATTATTGATTCACGAAAGGGTTTCTAAGTAATTTCAAATGTGACAGCGCAGGGATGCCAAAAACAAGAGGAACACGCAGAAATTACGTTTAGGGGTTATTTGGGCAAAACCGTTTTAGACATTTTAGGGAATTATTTCAGCGAAACGGTTAGAGACATTTTAAAAGATGATTTTAGAAGAGGTTTTAGAAGAGAATTTGAGGGTGAAATTCTGTAGTCGTTATAATACACAAGTTCCATTTGAACAGTGTCGTGAGGCCCTCTACCCCAACCCCAAAGGGTTCCGATCCCCCATTCCAACCCCGAAGGAAGCCCCCGGTCCTCAAAGGTCCCCCGGCACCCCAAAGGGCCCCCTGAGCCACGATTTTTTAATACTTTTTAAGGCTTTATTATATCTTTTCAGAACAAGTTATTTTCTTAATGTCCATCCTAAACCCATTTTACAAGTTGAAGTACCCATCCTTTTCACCTACAACTTTACTTTACAGCCTTTTGAATGCTCCAACACCAAGCAATACTTTTCAAAGGGCATTTCCGAACAAGTTATTTTCTTAATGTCCATCCTAAACCCATTTTACAAGTTGAATTACCCATCCTTTTCACCTACAACTTTACTTTACAGCCTTTTGAATGCTCCAACACCAAGCAATACTTTTCAAAGGGCATTTCCGAACAAGTTATTTTCTTAATGTCCTTCCTAAACCCATTTTACAAGTTGAAGTTCCCATCCTTTTCACACACAACATTACTTTACAGCTTTTTGGATGCCTCAACACCAAGAAATACTTTTCAAGAGCATTTCAGAACCAGTTCTTTTCTTAATGTCCCTCCTAAACCCATTTTACAAATTGAAGTACCCATCCTTTTCACCCACAAATTTAGTTTGCAGCTATTTGAATGTTCCAACACCAAGCAATACTTTTCAAATCCATTTCAGAACAACTTCTTTTCTTAATGACAGTCCTAAGCCCATTTGAAAACTTGAAGCACACATCCTTTATACCAACAACTTTAATATACTGGTTTTTACAGTGACCCATCACCAAGAAATGCTTTTCAAGGGCATTTCAGAACAATTTCTTTTCTTACTGTCCCTACTAAACACATTTTAAAATTTGAAGTACCCATCCTTTACACCCACAACTTTACTTTATAGCTTTTTGAATGCTCCAAAATCAAGCAATACATTTCAAAGGGTATTTCACAACAAGTTCTTTTCTTAATGTCCCTCCTAAACCCATTTTACAAGTTGAAGTTCCCATCCTTTTCACCCACAACTTTACTATACAGCTTTTTGATTGCTCCAAAAGCAAGCAATACTTTTCAAATGGCATTCCAGAACAATTTATTTTCATAATGACCAGTCTAAACCCATTTTAAAAGTTGAATGACCCATCAGTTATATACGCCTCTTTAAATAACAGCTTTCTGACCACCCAACACCAAGCTATACTTTTGAATAGCAATATCAGACCTTTTTATTTTCAAAATGTCCTTCCGAACACCATTTTACGAGTTTAAGTACCCATAACTTTCAAACAAGTCGCAAATATACAGATTTTATAATGCCCCAACACCTGGCGATACTTTTCAAATGCATTTCAAAACAAGTTCCTTTCTTAGTGACCGTCCTAAACCCATTTTACAAATTGAAGTACACATCCTTTTCACCAACAACTTAGTTATAGGTAAAAGTTTGAAGTTTTACCTTAGAGACATAGCTTAGAGTTTTAGTTTGGTTTAGTTTTAGTTAAAAGTTTAGTTTTTAGCTTAGAGTCTTAGCTTAGAGTTCTAGTTTAGTTTAGTTTTAGTTAAGAGTTTAGAGTTTTTAGCTTAGGGTCTTAGCTTAGAGTTTTATTTAGAGTTCTAGTTTAGTTTAGTTTAGTTATAGTTAAGAATTTAGAGTTTTAACTTAGAGTCATAGCTTAGAATTTTACTTAAAGTTGTAGTTTGGTTAAGTTCTAGTTAAGAGTTTGGAGTTTTAGCTTAGAATCTTAGCTTAGAGTTTTTGTTAGAGTTCTAGTTTAATTTATTTTTAGTTAAGAGTTTAGAGTTTTACCTTAGAGTCTTAGCTTAGAGTTTTAGTTAGAGTTGAAGTTTAGTTTAGTTACAGTTAAGAATTTAGAGTTTTATCTTAGAGTCATACCTTAGGGTTTTACTTAAAGTTTTAGTTTGGCTAAGTTTTAGTTAAGAGTTCCGAGTTTTAGCTTAGAGTCTTAACTTAGAGTTTTTTTGATAGAGTTCTAATTTAGTTTAATTTTAGTTAAGAGTTTGATGTTTTACCTTTGAGTTTCAGTTAGAGTTCTAGTTTAGTTTAGTTTTAGTTAAGAGTTTGATGTTTTACCTTTGAGTTTTAGTTAGAGTTCTAGTTTAGTTTAGTTTTAGTTTAGAGTTTAGAGTTTTATATTAGATTAATATATTAGTGTTTTTTTTTGTTTTATATTTTTGTTTAGTTTTTTTTTATTTTTTAGTTTTTTTAGCTCAGAGTCTTAGCTTAAATTTTTTGTTTAAGTTCTAGTTTATTTTAGTTTTAGTTAATAGTTTAGAGTTTTAGCTTAGAGTCTTAGATTAGTTTTTGTTAGACTTGTAGTTTAGTTTAGTAATAGTTAAGAGTTTTGAGTTTTAGCTTAGAGTCTTAGATTAGAGTTTTCGTGAGAGTTCTAGTTTAGTTTAGTTATAGTTAAGAGTTTGGAGTTTTATCGTACAGACTTAGCTTAGAGTTATAGTTTAGTTTAGTTTTAGTTAAGAATTTAGAGTTTTTTAGCTTAGAGTCTTAGCTTAGAGTTTTTGTTAGAGTTCTAGTTTAGTTTAGTTTTAATTCAGAGTTTGGTGTTTTACCTTAGAGTCATAGCTTAGAGTTTTAGTTTGAGTTCTAGTTTAGTTTATTTTTAGTTAAGACTTGAGAATTTCAGCCTATAATATTAAATCAAAGTTTTATTGAGCTTACAGGTTTATTTTAGTTTTAGTTAGTATTTTAGAGTTTTTAGAACATCAAAATAGTTTAGAGGTTATTATGTCTTTCTATTTTAATTTCGTTTTAGTTAAGATTTTTTAGTTTTTGCTTAGAGTTTTAGTTAGACATGAAGTTTAGTTTAGTTATAGTTAAGAGTTTAGAGTTTTAGCTTAGAGTTTTAGCTTAGAGTTTCAGTTAAAGTTCTAGTTTAGTTTAGTTTTAGTTAAGATTTTAGAGTTTTTAGCTTAGAGTCTTAGCATAGAGTTTTTGTTGAAGTTCAATTTTAGTTTAGCAATGTTTGAGAGTTTAGAGTTTTAGATTAGAGTATTAGTTTAGAATTTTCATTAAAGTTGTAGTTTAGTTTAGTAATATTTAAGAGTTTAGAGTTTTAGCTTAGAGTCTTAGATTAGAGTTTTTTTAAAGTTTAAGTTTAGTTTAGTAATAGTTAAGAGTTTAGAGTTTTAGATTACAGTCTTATCTTATATTTTTAGTTTAGTTCAATTTTATCTAATAGCTTAGACTTCTTTATCATAGATTCATAGCTTAGAGTTTGTGTTAGATTTCTAGTTTGGTTAAATTTTAGTTATGAGTTTAGAGTTTTTAGCTTAGAGTCTTATATTAGAGTTTTAGTTATAGTTTTAGTTTAGTTTTAGTTAAGAGTTTACAGTTTTAACATTGAGTCTTAGCTTAGAGTTTTAGTTAGAGTTGAAGTTTAGTTTAGTTATATTTAAGAATTTATAGTTTTAGCTTAGAGTCATAGCTTAGAGTTTTACTTAAAAACCTAGTTTAGTTAAGTTTTAATTAAGAGTTTCGAGTTTTAGCTTTGAGTCTTACCTTAGAGTTTTTGTTAGAGTTCTAGTTTAGTTTAGTTTTAGTTAAGAGTTTAGAGTTTTACCTTAGAGTCTGAGCTTAGAGTTCTAGTTTAGTTTAGTTATAGTTAATAATTTAGAGTTTTAGATTAGTCATAGCTTTAGAGTTTTAGTTAAAGTTATAGTTTAGTAAAGTTATAGTTAAGAGTTTGGAGTTTTAACTTAGCTTAGAGTTTTAGTTAGAGTTCTAGTTCAGTTTAGTTTTAGTTAAGAGTTTAAAGTTTTAGCTTAGAGTCTTAGCTTATAGTTTGTATTAGAGTTCTAGTTTAGTTTAGTTATAGTTAATAGTCTCGAGTTTTTAGCTTACAGTCTTAACTTAGAGTTTCTGTTAGAGTTCTAGTTTAGTTTACTTCTATTTAAGAGTTTAGAGTTTTAGCTTAGAGTCTTAGCTTATAGTTTGTGTTAGAATTCTAGTTTATTTTAGTTTTAGTTAAGAGTTTAGAGTCTTAGCTTAGAGTTTTTGTTAGAGTTCTAGTTTAGTTTAGTTATAGTTAAGGGTTTGTTGTTTTACCTTAGAGACTTAGCTTAGAGTTTTAGTTTAGTTTAGTTTTAGTTAAGATTTTATATTTTTAGCTTATAGTCTTATCTTAGAGTTTTTATTAGATTTCTAGTTTAGTTTATTTTTAGTTAATATTTTATATTTTTTTTATTATATTATTAGTTTATATTTTTTTTTTGAAGTTCTAGTTTAGTTTAGAGTTTTAGCTTAGACTTAGAGTTTTAATTAGAGTTCTAGTTAAGTTTAGTTTTAGTTAAGAGTTTAGAGTTTTAGCTTAGAGTCTTAGCTTAGAGTTTTTGTTAAAGTTGTAGTTTAGTTTAGTTATAGTTAATAGTTTAGAGTTTTAGCTTAGAGTCTTAGATTAGAGTTTTTCTTAAAGTTTAGTTCTACTTAAGAGTTTAGAGTTTTAGCTTAGAGTCTTGGCTTAGAGTTTTAGTTTAGTTCAGTTTTAGTTAAGAGTTTAGTGTTTTTAGCTTAGAGTCTTAGTTTAGTGTTTTTGTTGAAGTTCTAGTTTAGTTTTAGTTTAGAGTTTTAGCTTAGACTTAGAGTTTTAATTAGAGTTCTAGTTTAATTTAGTTATAGTTAAGAGTTGAGAGTTTTTAGCTTAGAGTCTTAGCTTAGTTTAATTAATAGTTATAGATTAATTTATTTTTAGTTAAGAGTTTAGAGTTTTACCATAGAGTCTTATCTTATAGTTTTAGTTAGAGTTAAAGTTTAGTTTAGTTACAGTTAAGAATTTAGAGTTTTAGCTTAGAGTCATAGCTTAGAGTTTTACTTAAAGTTATAGTTTGGTTAAGTTTTAGTTAAGAGTTTTGAGTTTTAGCTGAGTCTTAGCTTAGAGTTTTTGCTAGAGTTCTAGTTTAGTTTAGTTTTAGTTAAGAGTTTAGAGTTTTACCTTAGAGTTTTAGCTTAGAGTTTTTGTTAGAGTTCTAGTTTAGTTTAATTTTAGTTAAGAATTTGATGTTTTACCTTTGAGTTTCAATTAGAGTTCTAGTTTAGTTTACTTTTAGTTAAGAGTTTAGTGTTTTACCTTAGAGCCTTAGCTTAGAGTTTTAGTTAAAGTTGAAGTTTAGTAAAAGTTGAGTTTAGAATTTTAGCTTAGAGTCTAAGCTTAGAGTTTTTGTTAGAGTTCTGCTTTAGTTTAGTTTTAGTTAAGAGTTTAGTTTTTAGATTAGAGTCATAGCTTAGAGTTTATGTTGAATTTCTAGTTTATTTCATTTTTATTTAAGATTTTTTAGTTCTATAATAGAGTTTTTTTTAGACTTTAAGTTTCGTCTATTTTATATTTATTCAAGAGATTATAGTTTTTAGATTTTAATCTTAGCCTATAGTTTTTGTTAGAATTAGAGTTTAGTTTAGTTATAGTTAAGCGTTTGGAGTTTTACCTTCGAGACATAGCTTAGATTCTTAGTTGAGTTTAGTTTTAGTTAGGAGTTTAGATTTTTTTAGATTATAGTCTAAGATTAGAGTTTTTTTTAGAGTTCTAGTTTATTTTAGTTTTATTTAATAGTTTTTTGTTTTACATTATATTATTAGTTTATATTTTTAGTTAGAGTTCTAGTTTAGTTTAGTTTTAGTTAAGAGTTTAGAATTTTAGCTTAGAGTCTTAGCTTAGAGTTTTTGTTAGAGTTCTAGTTTAGTTTATTTTTAGTTAATAGTTTATGGGTTTTAGATTATAGTCTTAGATTAGATTTTTTGTTTAAGCTCTAGTTTAGTTTATTTTTAGTTAAGAGTTTAGATTTTTACCTTAGAGTCTTAGCTTAGAGTTTTTGTAGAAGTTTTAGTTTACTTTAGTTTTAATTAATAGTTTATAGTTTTAGCTTAGAGTCTTAGCTTAGAGTTATAGTTAGAGTTGAAGTTTAGTTTAGTTATAGTTAAGAGTTTAGAGTTTTTTAGCTTAGAGTCGTAGTTTAGAGTTTTTGTTAGAGTTCTAGTTTAGTTTAGTTATGAGTTTATAGTTTTATCATGTAATAATATATTAGAGTTTTCGTTTAAGTTTAATTTTATTTTATTAAAAGTTAAGAATTTAGAGATTTTAGCTTAGAGTCTTAGCTTATAGTTTTACATTGAGTTATAGTTTAGTTTAGTTTTAGTTAAGAGTTTAGAGTTTTATATTATAGTATTAGATAATAGTTTTTGTTGAAGTTCTAGTTTAGTTTAGTTGAGAGTTTAGAGTTCTACCTTAGAGTCTTAGCTTAGAGTTTTACTTAGAGTTGAAGTTTAGTTTAGTTATAGTTAAGAGTTTAGAGTTTTAGCTTGGAGTCTAAGCTTAGAGTTTTAGTTACAGTTCTAGCTTATTTTAGTTATAGTTAAGAGTTTAGAGTTTTACCTTAAAGTCTTAGCTTAGAGTTTTATTTAGAGTTCTATTTTAGTTTAGTTTTAGTTAAGAGTTTTGAGTTTTACCTTAAAGTCTTAGATTAGAGTTTTAGTTAGGGGTGAAGTTTAGTTTAGTTTAGTTATTGTTAAGAGTTTAGAGTTTTAGTTTAGACTCTTAGCTAAAAGTTTCAGCTAGAGTTTTTGTTTAGTTTACTTTTATTTAAGAGCTTGAGTTTAGAGGTACAGCCTATAGCCGAAGCAAAGAGCTTTAGTTAAAATTGAAGTTTATTTTAAACTAGGATAAACACAAAACACGACAATATTGCATAGAAATGGCAAAACCATAGGTTAGATTAGGTTAGTTTAGAGGTTAGGTTTAACCAAGTTTAAGTTAGGTTAGATTATGTTAGCTTATCATGAGCGCTCATGATAAGCTAACCTAATCTAACTGGTACAAAGTCGACATGGGGGGATTTTCCGGCGAGTATGATTAGGTTAGGTTAGTCTTGGGGGGATTTTCCGGCGAGTATGGTTAGGTTAGGTTAGACTAGATTAAGTTAGGTCAGATTAGATTAGGTTAAAACAAAGTCGACATGGGGGGATTTTCCGGCGGTATGATTAGGTTAGGTTAGGCTTGGGGGGATTTTGCGGCGAGTATGGTTAGGTTAGGTTAGGTTAGGTTAGACTAAATTAAGTTAGGTTAGATTAGATTAGGTTAAGTCAGGTTAGGTTAAGTTAGGTTAGGCTCGCTTATGTCCACTTACTCACTTCGCCTAGCCTCAACTTACCTAACTTAACCTAACCTAACCTAAATTTATCTATCCTAATCTATCATTACCAAACTCAAAAACGAAGATATATTTACTAACTAACCCAACGTAACTTAAGTAACCTAGTCTAACTTAAATAAACTGATTTAATCTAATCTAATCTTACCTAACTTAATCTAGTCTAACCTAACCTAACCATACGCGCCAGAAAATCCCCCCAAGCCTAACCTAGCCTAATCATACTCGCCGGAAAAACCCCCCATGTCGACTTTGTTTTAACCTAATCTAACCCTAACTTAATCTAGCCTAACCTAACCTAACCATACTCGCCTTAAAATCCCCCCCATGTCGATTTTGTACCATTTAGAGTAGGCTAGCTTATAATGCGCGCACATGATAAGCGAACCTAATATAACCTAACTTAAAAGTAGAGAAACCTAACTTCTAACCTAATCTACCCTAACCTATGGTTTTGATATTTCTATGCAATATTGTGTAATTTTGTGGTTATGCTAGTTTAGACTAAACTTCAACTCTAACTAAATCTCTAAGCTAAGATTCTAGGCTAAACCTCTAAGCTATAACTCTTAACTAAAACTAAACTAAACAATAACTCTAACTAAAACTCTAAGCTAAGACTCTAAGCTAAAACTAAAAACTCTTAACTATAAAAAAACTACACGAAACTTTAACACTAAATGAAACTTTAGTCTAAGAATTTAATGTAAAATAATAAATTCTCAATTAAAACTAAACTAAACTAGAAATATAACTATAACTCTAATATCTGACTTTATGTTAATGCTTGAGACTATTAACTATAATTAAAAATAGACCTAACTATAGATAAAAATCTAAGACTGTACTGTAGTATCGGAATATAAAATCTCAACTATTACTTAACTAAACTTCAACTCTAAGTAAAACTCTATGCTAAGACTCTAAGGTAGAACTCTAAACTCTTAACTAAACTAAACCAGAACTACAACAAAAACTCTAAGCTAAGACTCTAATATAAAAATCTAAACTCTTAACTAAAACTAAACTAAACTAGAACTCTAAGTAAAAATCTAAGCTAAGACTCTAAGCTAAAAACTCTAAATTCTTAACTATTACTTAACTAAACTTCAACTTCAACAAAAACTCTAAGCTATGATTCTATTATAAAACTCTAAACTCTTAACTAAACTAAACTATAACTCTAACAAAAACTATAAACTACGAGTATAATATAAAAAACTCTAAATTCCTAAATGTAAATATACAGACCTTAAAAGATGACATAAACACTAGTCTAGTGAACTCTGGTAAAACTACGCACTCAAGACCAAAACTAAACTAGAACTCTCCATGAAACTCTAAGCTAAGAATCTGTTCTAAACTCAAAACACTTAGAAAAAACTAAACTAAACTATAGCCACAGCAGACAAACTATATTAAGAATTTAAAATATAATAACTTAACACTTAACTAAAACTAAAATAGAACTCTAACAAAAACTTTAAGCTAAGACTCTAATCTAAAATTCTAAACTTTATACTAAAACTAAACTAAACTAGAACTCTAACTAAAACTCTAAGCTAAGACTCTAAGTTAAAACACCAAACTCTTAACTAAAACTAAACTAAACTAGAACTCTAAAAAAAACTCTAATCTAAGACTCTAAGATAAAAACTCTAAACTCTTAACTAAAACTAAACTATACTAAAATTCTAAGCTAAGTTTCAAAGGTAAAACTACAAACGCTTATCTATATCTAAACTAAACTAGAACTCTAATAAAAACTCTAAGCTAAGACTCTAAGCTAAAACTCTAAAGTCTTAACTATTACTAAACTAAACTTCAACTATAACAAAAACTCTAAGCTAAAACTCTAAACTCTTATCTAATACTAAACCAAACTAGAACTTCAACAAAAACTCTAATCTAAGACTCTAAGCTAAAAACTCTAAACTCTTAACTAAAAATAAACCGAACTACAACTCCAACAAAAACTCTAAACTAAAACTCTATACCAAAATACTAAACTATTAAATATTACTAAACTAAACTACAACTTTAACAAAAACTCTAAGCTAAGACTCTAAGGTAATAACACTAAACTTAACTAAAAGTAAACTAAACTATAACTATAACTGAAAATCAAATCTAAAAAAACAAACTCTTAACTAAAACTAAATTGAACTAGAACTCTAACAAAAACTTTAAACCAATACTAATTGGCAAAACTATAAACTCTTAAGAAAAACTAAACAAAACAAGAGCTCTAACAAAAACTATAAGCTAACACTAAGCTAAAACTCGAAACTTTTAAATAAAACTTAACAAAACTATAACTTTAAGTAAAACTCTAAGCTATGACTCTAATCTTAAATTCTAAATTCTTAACTGCAACTAAACTAAAGTTTAACTCTAACTAAAACTCTAAGCTAAGACTCTATGGTAAAACTCTTAACTCTTAACTAAAACTAAATTAAACTAGAATTCTAAATAAAACTAAGCTAAGACTCTAAGCTAAAAACTCTAAACTCTTAACTAAAACTAAACTAAACTAGAACTCTAAGTAAAACTCTAAGTCTAAGCTAAAACTCTAAACTAAAACTAAACTAAACTAGAATTTCAACAAAAACTCTAAGCTAAGACTCTATGCTAAAAACACTAAACTCTTAACTAAAACTAAACTTTAACAAAAACTCTAAGCTATGACTCTAAGCTAAAACTCTAAACTCTTAAGTAAAACTAAACTTTAAAAAAAACTCTAAGCTATGACTCTAAGCTAAAACTCTAAACTCTTAACTATAACTAAACTAAACTTCATCTTTTAAAAAACTCTAAGCTAAGACTCTAAGCTAAAACTCTAAACTCTTAACTAAAACTGAAATAAACTAGAACTCAAACTAAAACTATAAGCTAAGACTCTAGGCTAAACCTCTAAACTCTTAACTAAAAATAAACTAAAATAGAACTCTAAGTTAAAACTCTAAGTCTAAGCTAAAACTCTAAACTAAACTAGAACTTCAACAAAAAACTCTAAACTAAGACTATAAGCTAAAAACTCTAAACTCTGAAATATAAATTAACCAAACTATAAAACTAACAAAAACTCTAAGATAAGACTCTAAGACATAACTCTAAACTATTAACTATAAATGAACTAAACTTCAACTTAAACAAAAACTATAGTCTAATACTCTGTGTTAAAACACTAAACTCTTAACTAAAAGTAAACTAAACTAGAACTCTAACTGAAACTCACAGGTAAAACATCAAATTCTTAACTAAAATTAAACTAAACTAGAACTCTAACAAAAACTCTAAGCTAAGACTCTAAGGTAAAACTCTAAACTCTTAACTAAAACTCAAACTAAACTAGAACTCTAACAAAAAACTTTAAACTAAGACTCTAGCTAAAACTCGAAACTCTTAACTAAAACTTAACCAAACTATAACTTTAAGTAAAACTCTATGCTATGACTCTAAGCTAAAACTCTAGATTCTTAACTGTAACTAAACTAAACTTTAACTCTAACTAAAACTCTAAGCTAAGACTATATGGTAAAACTCCAAACTCTTAACTAAAACTAAATTAAACTAGAACTCTAAATAAAACTAAGCTAAGACTCTAAACTAAAAACTCTAAACTCTTAACTAAAACTAAACTAAACTAAACTAGAACTCTAATTAAAACTCTAAGTATAAGCTAAAATTCTAAACTAAAACTAAAATAAACTACAGCTTCAACAAAAACACTAAACTAAGACTCTATTTTAAAAATACTAAACTCTTAACTAAAACTGAACTAAGCTAAAACTCTAAGCCAAGACTCCAAGCTAAAACTATAAACTCTTAAGTAAAACTAAACTTTAACAAAAACTCTAAGCTAAGACTCTAAGCTAAAAAAAACTCTAAACTCTTAAATATTACTAAACTAAACTTCAACTTTAATAAAAACTCTAAGCTAAGACTCTAAGCTAAAACTCTAAACACTTAACTAAAACTAAACTAAACTAGAACTCTAACAACAACTCTAAGCTAAGACTCTAAGCTAAAACTCTAAAGTCTTAACTAAAACTAAACTTAACTAGAACTCTAATTAAAACTCTAATAGACTCTAAGCTAAAACTCTAAATCTTAACTAACTAAACTAAACTAGAACTCTCAACATAAAACTCTAAACTAAGACTCTATGCTAAAACTCTAAACTCTTAACTAAAACTAAACTAAACTAAAAACTCTAAGCTAAGACTCTAAGCTAAAACTCTAAACTCTTAACTATACTAAACTAAACTTTAACTCAAAAACTCTAAGCTAAGACTCTAAGCTAAACCTATAAACTCTTAGATATTACTAAACTAAACTTCAACTCTAACTAAAACTCTTAGCTAAGACTCTAAGCTAAAACTATAAACTCTTAACTAAAAATAAACTAAACTAGAACTCTAACAAAAACTCTAAGCTAAGATTCTAAGCTAAAAACTGTAAACTCTTAACTAAAACTAAACTAAACTAGAACTCTAACAAAAACTCTAAGCTCTAAGCTAAAACTCTAAAAATACACTATAAATTCAACAACAACTGTAAACTATGAATATAATCTTAAAACTCTAAACTCTTAACTAAAACTAAACTAAACTATAACTCTAACAAACACTCTAATATAAGAATCTAAGATAAAACTCTAAACTTTTAACCAAAACTGAAGTAAACTGAGACTCTAACAAAAACTTTAAGCTAAGACTCTAGGCTAAAACTCTAAACTCTTAACTAAAACTTAACTAAGCTAGAACTCTAACAAAAACTCTAAGCTAAGACGTTAAGCAAAAAAATCTAAACTCTTAACTATAACTAAACTACAAACTTTAAGCTAAGACTCTAAGCTAAAACTCTAAACTCTTAACTAGAAGTAAACTAAACTAGAACTCTAACTAGAAACTCTAAGCTAAGACTCTAAGCTAAAATACTCAAGACTCTTAACTAAAACTAAACTGAACTAGAACTCTAACTAAAACTATAAGCCAAGACTCTAAGCTAAAACTCTAAACTCTGAACTATAACTTTACTAAACTAGAACTTTAACAAAAACTCTAAGCTAAGACTCTATGCTAAAACTCTAAACTCTTAACTAAAACTAAACTAAACTAGAACTCTAACAAAAACTCTAAGCTAAGGCTCTAGGCTAAAACTCTAAACTCTTAACTAAAACTAAACTAAACTAGAACTCTAATTAAAACTCTAAGCAAAACTCTAAGCTAATAACTAAAACTAAACTACACTAGAACTTCAACAAAAAACTCTAAACTAAGACTCTAATCTAAAAACTCTAAACTCTTAACTAAAACTAAAATAAAATAGAACTCTAAAAAAAACTCTAAGCTAAGACTCTAAGCTAAAACTCTAAACTCTTAACTATTAATAAACTAAACTTCAACTCTAACAAAAACTCTAAGCTATGACTCTAAGGTAAAACACTAAACTTAACTAAAAGTAAACTAAACTAGAACTCTAACTGAAACTCAAAGGTAAAACATCAAATTCTTAACTAAAATTAAACTAAACTATAACTCTAACAAAAACTCTAAGCTAAGACTCTAAGGTAAAACTCTAAACTCTTAACTAAAACTAAAATAAACTAGAGCTCTAACAAAAACTTTAAGCTAAGACTCAGCTAAAACTCGAAACTCTTAACTAAAACTGAACCAAACTATAACTTTAAGTAAAACTCTAAGCTATAACTCTAAGCAAAAACTCTAGATTCTTAACTGTAACTAAACTAAACTTTAACTCTAACTAAAACTCTAAGCTAAGACTCTATGGTAAAACTTTAAGCTGTTAAATAAATCTAAATTAAACTATAACTCTAAATAAAACTAAGCTAAGACTCTAAACTAAAAACTCTAAACTCTTAACTAAAACTAAACTAAACAAGAACTCTAATTAAAACTCTAAGTCTAAGCTAAAACTCTAAACTAAAACTAAACTAAACTAGAACTTCAACAAAAACTCTAAACTAAGACTCTGTGCTAAAAACACTAAACTCTTAACTAAAACTAAACTTTAACAAAAACTCTAAACTAAGACTCTATGCTAAAAACACTAAACTCTTAACTAAAACTAAACTTTAACAAAAACTCTAAGCTATGACTCTAAGCTAAAACTCTAAACTCTTAACTATAACTAAACTAAACTTCAACTATTAACAAAAACTCTAAGCTAAGACTCTAAGATAAATCTCTAAACTCTTAACTATAACTGAACTAAAATAGAACTAATACTAAAACTCTAAGATAACACTCAAGGATAGAACTATAAACTATTTATTAAGACTAAAATAAACTAAAACTATAATTAAGACTCTAAGTCTAAGCTAAAACTCTAAACTAAAACTAAACCAAACTTAAACTTCAACAAAACACTAAACTAAGACTCTAAGCTAAAAACACTAAAGTCTTAACTAAAACTGAACTAAGCTAAAACTCTAAGCCAAGACTCCAAGCTAAAACTATAAACTCTTAAGTAAAACTAAACTTTAAAAAAAACAATAATATAAGACTATAAGCTAAAACTCTAAAATCTTAACTATAACTAAAATAAAATTCAACTTTAACAAAAAATCTAAGCTAAGACTCTAAGCTAAAACTCTAAACTCTTATCTAAAACTAAACTAAACTATAACTCAAACTAAAACTCTAAGCTAACACTCTAGGATAAAACTCTAAACTCTTAACTAAAACTAAAATAAACTACGACTATAATTCTAATATAAAAATCTAAACTAAAATATAACTTCAAAAAAAAACTCCAAAATAAGACTAAAATATAAAAAATCTAAACTCTGAAAAAAAACTAAACTCAACTAGAACTCTAACAAAAACTCTAAGATGAGACTCTAAGCTAAAACTCTAAACTCTAAACTCTTAACTAAAACTAAACTAAACTAAAACTCTAAGCTAAGTCTCTAAGGTAAAACACCAAACTCTCAACTATAACTAAACTAAACTAGAACTCTAACAAAAACTATAATCTAAGACTCTAAGATAAAAACTCTAAACTCTTAACTAAAACTAAAATAAACTAGAACTCTAACACAAACTATAAGCTAAGACTCTAAGCTAAAACTCTAAACTCTAAACTAGAAGTAAACTAAACTAGAACTCTAACAGAAACTCTAAGCTAAGACTCTAAGCTAAAAACTCGAGACTCTTAACTATAACTAAACTGAACTAGAACTCTAACTAAAACTCTAGGCTATGACTCTAAGGTAAAACTCTAAACTCTTAACTATAACTTTACTAAACTAAAAATTTAACTAAAACACTAAGCTATGACTCTAAGCTAAAACTCTAAACTATTAACTATAACTAAACTAAACTAGAACTATAACTAAAACTCTAACAAAACTCTAAGCTAGGACTCTAAGCTAAAACTCTAAACTCTTAACTAAAACTAAACTAAACTAGAACTCTAACAAAAACTCTAAGGTATGACTCTAAGGTAAAACTCTAAACTCTTAACTAAAACTTAACTAAACTAAAAATTTAATTAAAATTCTACTCGAAGAATCTAATACAAAACTCTAAATTATTAACTATTACTAAAATAAATTTCAACCCTAACAAAAATTCTAACATAAGAATCTAAGGTAAAACTGTAAACTTAAATAAAACTAAACTAAACTAAAACTCTAAGCTAAGACTGTAAGGTAAAACTCTAAAATCTTAACTATAACTAAACTAAACTTCAACTCTATCTAAAACTCTAAGCTAAGACTCTAAACTAAAACTCTAAACTAACAACTATAGCTAAACTAAACTTCAACTCTAACAAAAACTCTAAGCTAAGACTCTATGATAAAACTCTAAAATCTTAACTATTACTAAACTAAACTAGAAATTCAACAAAAACTCTGAGCTACTACTGTAATCTAAAAACTCTAAGCTCTTAAATAAATCTA
The DNA here is from genome assembly GCF_049724085.1 of Artemia sp. Qi Xiang Cuo. Classification (NCBI taxonomy): domain Eukaryota; kingdom Metazoa; phylum Arthropoda; class Branchiopoda; order Anostraca; family Artemiidae; genus Artemia; species Artemia sp. Qi Xiang Cuo. The sequence goes on along the minus strand of NC_142808.1, from coordinate 3,590,539 downwards.
AACTAAAATAGAACTCTAACTAAAACTCTAAGCTAAGACTATAAGGTAAAACTCTAAACTCTTAAGTATAACTAAACTAAACTACAACTATAACAAAAAATATAATATAAGACTATAAGCTAAAACTCTAAAATATTAACTACAACTAAACTAAACTAGAACTTCAAAAAAAACTCTAAGCTAAGAATCTAAGCTAAAAACTCTAAACTCTTAACTAAAACTAAACTAAACTAGAATTCTAACAAAAACTCTAAGCTAAGAGTCTAAGATAAAATTCTAAACTTAACTAAAACTAAACTAAACTAGACCTCTAACTAAAACTCTAAGCTATGACTCTAAGGTAAAACACCAAACTCTTAACTAAAACTAAACTAGAACTCTAACAAAAACTCTAAGCCAAGACTCTAAGCTAAAAAACCCTAAACTCGTAACTAAAACTAAACTAAACTAAACTATAACTTTAAGCTAAGTCTCTAAGGTAAAACTCCAAACTCTTAACTATATCTAAACTAAACTAGAACTCTAACAAAAACTCTAAGCTAAGACTCTAAGCTAAAACTCAGAATTCTTAACTATTACTAAACTAAAGATCAAGTCTAACAAAAACTCTAAGCTAAGACTCTAAGCTAAAAATCTAAACTATTAACTAAAACTAAACTAAACTAGAACTTCAACAAAAACTCTAAGCTAAGACTCTAAGCTAAAAACTCTAAACTCTTAACTAATACTAAACTAAACTAGAGCTCTAACAAAAACTCTAAGCTAAGACTATAAGCTAAAACTCTAAACTCTTAACTAAAACTAAACTAAACTAGAACTCTAACTAAAACTATAAGCTAAGAATCTAAGGTAAAACACCAAACTCTTAACTAAAACTAAACTAAACTATAACTCTAACTGAAACTCAAAGGTAAAACATCAAACTCTTAAATAAAATTAAACTAAACTAGAACTCTATCAAAAAACTCAAAGTTAAGACTCGAAACTCTTAACTAAAACTTATCCAAACTAAAACTTTAAATAAAACTCTAAGGTATGACTCTAAGCTAAAACTCTAAATTCTTAACTGTAACTAAATTAAACTTCAACTCTAACTAAAACTCTAAGCAAGGACTCTAAGGTAAAACTCTAAACTCTTAAATAAAACTAAACTAAACTAGAACTCTAACAAAAACTCTAAGCTAAGACTCTAAGCTAAACCTCGAAACTCTTAACTAGAACTTAACTAAACTATAACTTTAAGTGAAATTCTAAGCTATGACTCTAAGCTAAAACTCTAAATTATTAACTGTAACTAAACTAAACTAAACTAGAACTCTAAACAAAACTCTAAGCTAAGACTCTAAGCTAAAAACTCTAAACTCTTAACTAAAACTAAACTAAACTAGAACTCTAACAAAAACTCTAAGCTAAGACTCTAAGCTAAAGCCTCGAAACTTTTAACTAAAACTAAACCAAACTAAAACTCTAAGCTAAGTCTCTAAGGTAAAACGTCAAACTCTTACCTATAACTAAGTTGTGGGTGAAAAGGATGGGTACTTCAATTTGTAAAATGGGTTTAGTACGGTCACTAAGAAAAGAAATTGTTCTGAAATGCCTTTTGAAAAGTATTGCTTGGTGTTGGGCATTCAAAAAGCTGTAAAGTAAAGTTGTGGGTGAAAATGATAGGTACTTCAACTTGTAAAATGGGTTTATGAGTGAAATTAAGAACAGAAATTGGTGTGAAATGAACTTTGAAAATTATTGCTTGTTGTTGGACATTCTAAACGCGGTAAAGTATATTTTTGGGTGTACTTGTGTTGTAATTCTTCTGTTATCTGTTTTGGTTGAGGTTATTTCATAACATATAGTTGTCTGAATTACTTTTTTTAAGAATTTATGTTGGGGGTCGAAATAAAATTTATTTAAATTATATTGGTGTCGGTACAGGGTGTTTCATCCAGCTATTAAAATTTGTTTATAAGGGACATTAAGATAATAAATTGTTGTGAAATGCCATTGAAAAGCATTGCTTGATTTTGGAGCATTCAAAAAAGCAGTATAGTAAAGTTGTGGGTGTAAAGTATGGGTACTTCAACTTGTAAAATGGGTTTAGGACGGTCACTAAGAAAAGAACTTGTTCTGAAAGGCCTTTGAAAAGTATTGCTTGGTGCTGGAGTATTCAAAAAACAGTATAGTAAAGTTGTGGGTGTAAAGGATAGGTACTTCAATTTATAAAATGGGTTTAGGATGGAGATTAAGAAAAGAACTTGTTCTGAAATGCTCTTGAAAAGTATTGCCTGGTGTTAGGGCATTCAAAAATCTGTAAATTAAAGTTGTGGGTGAAAAGGATGGGAACTTCAACTTGTAAAATGGGTTTAGGAAGGAAATTAAGAAAATAACTTGTTCGGAAATGCCCTTTGAAAAGTATTGCTTGGTGTTGGAGCATTCAAAAGGCTGTAAAGTAAAGTTGTGGGTGAAAAGGATGGGTAATTCAACTTGTAAAATGAATTTAGGATGGACATTAAGAAAATAACTTGTTCGGAAATGCCCTTTGAAAAGTATTGCTTGGTGTTGGAGCATTCAAAAGGCTGTAAAGTAAAGTTGTAAGTGAAAAGGATGGCTACTTCAACTTGTAAAAGGGGTTTAGGATGGACATTAAGAAAATAACTTGTTCTGAAAAGATATAATAAAGCCTTAAAAAAGTATTAAAAAATGGTGGCTCAGGGGGCCGTTGGGGGGGGGGGAGGACCTTGGAGACCGGGGGGCTTCCTTCAGGGTTGGGATGGGGGATCAAAACCCCTTGCGAATGGGATAGAGGACCTCACGACACTGTTCAAATGGAACTTGTGTATTATAACGACCAAAGAGTTTCACCCTGCAATTCTTTTCTAAAACCTCTTCTAAAATCATCTTTTAAAATGTCTCTAACTGTTTCGCCGAAATAATTCCCTAAAATGTCTAAAACGGTTTCGCCCAAATAACCCCTAAACGTAATTTCTGCGTGTTCCTTTTGTTTTTGGCATCCCTGCGCTGTCACATTTTAAATTACTAAGAAACCCTTTCGTGAATCAATAATTCCCCTTAGATACAACAAATTAATTCCTCTTTCTTGACAAATCAATCAACCATGACATCATCTGTCAGACATTAAAAAACTTCACCCCGGAAACAATTCTACTGGTCGAACTCCAAAGATATTAATAAACTTTGCCCCGGAAACAATTCTCTTGGAAATACATCAAAGATATTAATAAGCTTCAGCCATTCCTTTTTCATGATAAATCAAACAATCTTGACATCACCTGTCGGACATTAATCAATAATCCAGAAAACATCCATCAAATTGAGAAAAATCATGTTTTCTTATTCTCACTGACAAAAACCATAAAACAGACAAAAAATGCTGTTGACATCCATGACAAGCATTAAATAAATTGACCGACACTCATAACCGTCCAAGAAACATCCATAAAAGTGAGAAAAATCCTGTTTTTTCAAGTGAGAAAACCCATAAAAACATGCATAAATTATGTAAAAAAGTTGTAGGTGGCAGCAGGGGTGAGGGGTGGGACCTTTAGGGTCCTTTCTACTATTTGGTGTTAACTGGCCGCTTTGAAAAAGGTTTGCAAAGCGTCTTTTGTTCAATAATACAAATGGTAAAATAATAACCTCTAGTTTTGGAGATTTCAAGATGGACACATTGTAGTTAAAATGAAATAGTTTTGGATACTCAGGGAAGACATTCACGGCCCAAAAATTGGCAACTCTTTTGCCTAGGCTACATTATTGTCACATAAGCTCGGAACAGCAATTTTTAAACTTTAAAACTTTAATTTTTAGACTAATTTTTTTAACTTTAAATTTTAAACTAATTTTTTAAAACTAATTTATATTTCAAAACTAAAATAAATTTTAAACTAATTTATTTATTTATTTTTGTAAACTTTTTTAAAATGTTTCTTGCGATTTTAATTTTCAGATTCTGAAATCAAGCATGGCGCTAAAATCAAATCCCATATAATTCATATTGTTTGGTTCTTTATTGATAAATTTGACTATGATGTGGCTCAGGTATACGCCTAACTCTCAAATTATGTAAAATTACGGATTAAACAGTCGCCTTAACCTTTACCAACTTTTAATATTTAAGAATCCCATTACCGAGGATTTTTCGTCTTAGCAGACAAAGATTAAAAATTAAATTAAATCGATATTGTCAAACATTAAACCAGGATAACCAACTTTACAAAATTATTATAGAATGAGGCGTAATTGGGAAAAGATAACAACATATATAACCTACAATGATAAATAGCTTTAACACAGAGGGCTAAATAAAGAAGCTATTAACATCAAACAAACTGGTTTGACCTCACTGTCAAGCCAGGATATTCTTGGTTCAAGCAGGATGTTTGATGATGAATTTTCCTACTTTTTGAGACTGCATTTTAGAAAATGGCCTGCATTTCAACTGCATTTTCTGCTCTAAAACACTGCATTTTCGACAACAAACAACATTTCAACTGAATTTTTCTACTTTTTGAGACTCCATTTTCGACAATAGACTGCATATCAACTGCGTTTTTCTACTTTTTGAGACTGCATTTTCAACAATAGGCTCCATTTCAACTGCATTTTTCTACTTTTTGAGACTGTATTTTCGACAATAGACTGCATTTTAACTGCATTTTCCTACTTTTTGAGACTACATTTGTGCATTTTTCTACATTTTGAGACTGCATTTTCGACAATACACTGCATTTCAACTGCATTTTCCTACTTTTTCAGACTGCATTTTTGACATTAGACTGCATTTCAACTGCATTTTTCTTCTTTTTGAAACTTCATTTTCAACAACAGCCTGCATTTCAACTGCATTATTCTACTTTTTGAGACTGTATTTTCGAAAATAGACATTACAATTACATTTTTCTACTTTATGAGACTGCACTTTCGATATCAGACTGCATTTCAACTGCATTTTTCTACTTTTTGACACTGCATTTTCGACATTAGACTGCATTTTAAGTGCATTTTACTACTTTATGAGACTGCATTTTCGACAACAGACTGCATTTCAACTGCATTTTCCTACTTTTTGAGACCGCATTTTCGACAATAGACTGCATTTTCCTACTTTTTGAGACTGCATTTTCGACAATAGAGTGCATTTCAACTGCATTTTCCTTCTTTTTGAGACTGCATTTTCGACAATAGACTGCATTTCAACTGTATTTTCCTACTTTACAAGACTGTATTTTCGACAACAGACTGCATTTCAACTGCATTTTCCAGCTTTTTCAAACCGCATTTTCGACAATCGACTGCATTTTCCTACTTTTTGAGACTGTATTTTCGACAATAGACTGCATTTCAACTGCATTTTCCTACTTGTTGAGACTGCATTTTCGACAAGACTGCATTTCAACTGCATTTTTCTACTTTTCGAGACTATACTTTCAACAATAGACACCATTTCAACTGTATTTTTCTACTTTTTGAGACACGAATTTTCAACAAAAGACTGTATTTCAACCGCATTTTCCTATTCTTTGAGAGTACATTTTCAACAATAGACTGCAATTCAACTACATTTTTCTACTTTTTGTGAGTGCAATTTTGGACAAGACTGAATTTCAACTGCATTTTTCTACTTTTTAAGACTGCATTTTCGACAATTGACTGCATTTCAACTGCATGTCCTACTTTTAGACTGCATTTTCGACCATAGACTGCATTTCAACTGCATTTTTCTACTTTTTGAGACTGCATTTTCGACATTAGACTGCATTTTTCTACTTTTTGGGATTGCATTTTCGACAATGGACTACATTTCAACTGCATTTTCCTACTTTTTGAGACTGTAATCTCGACAAGACTGCATTTCATCTGCATTTTTCTACTTTTTTAGACTGCATTTTCGAAAATAGACTGCATTATAACTGCATTTTTCTACTTTTTGAGACTGCATTTTCGATAATATACTGCATTTAAACTGAATTAAATTGAATATGCAAATCAAGCTTTAAACAAAAAAAAAAATTTGGTATAGAAGTATAAATGAAACCCATAAACAAACAGTAATTAAATAAAGAATCAATGCAAACAAACATACAATAGATACTAATGTAAATGAATAAATAAATCTGAAACGAGTGAAACTTAAATTAAATATGCAAATCAAGCTCTCCTTCTCTCTAAAAGTCTAAAACCTACTGCGTCATGGCGCTTTACTGAAAACAATCTGTATTACAAATATTTTCTTTTGTACTTAATATTGAAAATAAAAATTAAAATTACAGTAAAATTTTGAACTGATGAGCATTTCAGAAATTAATATCATTATACATCAAATATTCAGTTTAATTTATTCATTCTTTCTAAAATTGTGAAAGACCCCTCAAATCGTCCACTTTCTTAACTGTAAAAACCTAAAGCTTACTGCGTCATTGGCGCTTCACTGAAAAATAAATTATACTACAAATATTTTATTTTCCAGTTCTTACAGCATTGAAAATGAAAATAAAATTACAGTGAAATAAAATCTTTGAACTGATGAATCTTTAAAAAATTAATATCATTATATATCAATATTCAATTTGATTTTCTTTATACTTTCCAAGACTGTTGAAGACACATAGTTTTCAGTAAAGCGCCATAACGCAGTGGGTTTCAGACTGTTACAGGGAGAGAAGGAGACGATAGGCAAACTCTTGTTTGTAGTGATTTTTATTCGTTTCAAGCTTGATCTGCATATCCAATTTAAATTTCACTCGGTTTAATATTTATTTATTCCTTCTGAATCTTTAAATAACCTAGAACTTTCCATTTTTAATCAAATGAGCCTTCTCTGAAGTTTATACGAGAATCCCTTCTATAAGAACCATATATGCATCCAGGGCATAACTTACAACGCCTTTCCCCAGGGCCTGGGGCGTTGTGTTGACCCCGAAGTTTTAATATATGATGTTTGAAATTATTTTTAAGAAAATAGCCGCCTCAAAATTTTTTATTGGATGAACTTGGGGAAGAAAAAGGCGTGGAGGGGAGAGGGATTAGTTACCCTCCGATCTCTTTTGACTCTGAGAAAGTGAACCAGAACTTTTAATTTCAAATCAAACAACGCCTGCACCCCGGGCCCCTGGGGATTATGTCGATATTGGAGTTTTTATTATCCGACCTTTGAACTATTTTAAAGAATGCCCATTTCAAAATTTGTATCGGATGTGTTTGCGGAAAAAGGGGCGAGGGGTGGGGCTAGTTTCCCTCCTATGTCTTTTGACTGTTAAAAATTGAACTATAATTTTCAAATTCCATTCAAATGAGCCCTCTCTGGAGTTTATACGAGCATCCCTTCCATAAGAACCAAATATGCCACCAGGGCATAACTTGCAGCGCCTGCCCCCCGGGCCCTGGGGGTTGTGTCGACACCGGGGTTTTCGTTATTCGACCTAAGAACTATTTATAAAAAAATGGCTATATCAAAATTTTTAGCAGATGCATTTGGGGGAAAAGAGGCGTGGGAAGATAGTTGCCCTCTGATCTCTTTTGGCTCTTAAAAACTGAACTAAAACTTTCAATCTTCAATCACATAAGCCCTCTTTGAAGTTTATACGAGCATCCCTTCCATAACAGCTTTATATCCCCGCCGGGCATAACTTACAACGCCTACTCCGGGCCCTAAAGGATTACGTCGACCCCAGTTTTCGTTATACTATCTTTGAACCATTTTGAAAAAATGGCTCTCTCAAAGTTCTTATCGGATGGGTTAAAGGAAAATAGTGCGTGGAGGGGGGGGGCGGGGGTAGGCTAGTTGCACTCTGATCTTTTTTTACTCTGAAAAAGTGAACGAGAACTTTCAATTTTCAATCAAATGAGCTCTATCCGAAGTTTATACGAGCATGCCTTTCATAAGAACCATATATGCCCCCAGAGCATTACTTACAACACCTGCCCCTGGGTCCCGGGGGGTTGCATCGACACAGGAGTTTTTCTTATCTGACATTTGAACTATTTTTAACGACATGGCTATCTCAAAATTTTCATCGGAAGGGTTTGGGGGGAAAAGGGTGTGTGGGGGGAGGGCTAGTTGCCCTTGGATATCTTTTGACTATTAAAAAGTGAACTAGAACTTTCAATTTCCAATCAAATCAGCCCTCTTTGAAGTTTATACGAGCATCCCTTTCATAACAACCATATACGCCCCCAGCACAACACTTACAACGCCTACCCCCTACCCCCCGGGCCATGGGGGTTGTGTCAACACCGAATTTTTTGTTATCTAATTTTTTTACAATTTAAAAAAAATAATTCCTCAAAATTTGTAGCGGATCGATTTGGGAAAATGGCGTGGGGGGGGGGCTAGTTGCCCTTCAATCTCTTGACTCTTAAAAAGTGAATTAGAACTTTCAATTTCCAATCAAATGAGCCCTCTATGAAGTTTATACGAACATCCTTTCCATAAGAACCATATATGACCCCAGGGCATAACTTACAACGCCTACACCGGAGTGTTTCTTATCCGACCTTTGAACTATTTTTAACAAAACGTCTATCTCAAAATTTTCATCGGTTGGATTTGGAAAAAGAAGGCATGGGGGAAGGCTAGTTACTCTCGGATCTCTTTTGACTCTTAAAGATTGAACTCGAACTTTCAATTTCATAAATTGAAAGCATCCCATTCATAAGAACCATATATGCCCCAGGGCATAACGTACATCGCCTGCCCCTGCTCTGGGGGGTTTTGTCGACACCTGAGTTTTTGTTATCTGACTTTTGAACAATTTTTAACAAAATGGCTATCTCAAAATTTTTATCAGATGCAAGGCGTGGGGGGGGGCTAGTTGTCCTCCAATCTCTGTTGACTCTCAAGAACTGAAATAGAACTTTCAATTTCCAATCAAATGAGCCCTTACTGAAGTTTTTACGAGCATCGCTTCCATCAGAACTATATATTCCCCCAGGGCATAACTTACAACGCCTGCCCTCGGGCCCTGGGGGGCTGTGTCGACCCTGGAGTTTTCATTATATGGTCTTTGAATGTTTCTTTTTTAAATGGCTATCTTAAAGTTCTTTTGGTCCACAAAGACTTTTAGTGGTAATAAATAATGGCACAGTGTTAGCAGGTAACAGTGAGAAAAAATTGGAAAAGTTATAGATGCAAGCAATTCAAACCAACTTCATACCTTTTAATTTTCCACTTCTGTAGTAGGCCTTTAAGTTAAATTCAAATGACAACGTATATCATTTTTAAATTTAAGCTTTATTATTGACATGTTTGAAGTATAGGATTCAATTTGATAAATAATCAAATAATTAATGATATATTAATATATCATTTTTAAATTTAAGCTTTATTATTGACAGGTTTGAGTATAGGATTCAACATAATGATTCACACTATTTCAGAGGCCTCTTTACGAAAAATTTATATGCGGTATTCTTTCAGATAATCTGCTTCCTTGCATCCAGTTATCTGGCAATCTGCCAAGAAAACATGTCAGATGGAATGACAGAACCAACCAACTTCGAAGAATTACGTAATCGTCAAACCTACCTCAATCAATTATTCGGACATAAAGAAATACGAGCTGCAAAAAACACTTCAGCGTTGAGTAAATTATTTGGATCGATGCCAAAAACAAAAGACAGAGCTTCCCTCAACAAATTATTCAGACATAGAGAAATACGAGATGCAGAAGGGACTTCAGTTTGGAGAAAACTATTTGGAAGGATGCCAAAAACGGAGGACCTAGATTTATATGACAGCTCTGAAGATTATACATACGATGATGGAGAACCCCTTCCAGAATTTCGTTTTAAGCGGATTGACAGATTTAAATTCCAAACTTTTGGCTAAGACTAGTTGGAAATAAACTGTAGAATAACCTTGAATGATTAAAAATTTGTAAGTAAAAAAATACTCATTGCAAACAAAGTTTTGACATTTTATCGTTAAAGTTGCTAGATTTCGCAGAAAATAATGTATGAACCTGTTTCAATATCAAACTGTTAAACATAGGAGATGAAAAGCTGCCAAATTATTAAATACGAGTTTTGAACAAAATAAAAAAAAAACAATAGCGCTATCTGCTCCACCATCAAGCAAAGCATCAAAATCGACTTATCCGTCTGTCTGAAACCACATGTCCACGGTATTTGCTTCTTTGGAAGCGTTTCTTCAAATACTACATTTTTGCGTCTTCTTTTTTTTCTCGCTCCAAGGGAATGCTAGTTAACAGACCTGCGTAAAATAGGGGTAGAAAGGTACCATAAAAAGGGAAATTCTTACAATAACTTTAAAATGAAAAATATTTATGTGCTTTTTTCATGACTTGGCTATAAAATAAAAGATCTAAACCCAAACTGGCCAGTCATGAAAAAAAAAACAAGAAATGAATATAAAAACGACAAAACGGGTCTATGGCCAGTAAATGAAAACGAAGAGAACAGGAAAAAAAATCAACAAATTTTATGTTAGTCTATTTTAGTTTTATACATATCTTTTATTATATTTTTTAGTTTTAATTTCTAGTTTTTTTTTCTACGCTGAAGACGCCTTGTTGTATACGGTCAGAACGTTCGTTTGATTTTTTGTTCTTTTCGTTTTCATTTACTGGCCATAGACCCGTTTTGTTGTCTTTATATTCATTTCTTTGCTTTTTTCCTATAAAATGAAATTTCAAACCAGGGTATACATACTTAAAACCGTAACTAGGGCCCTGCTCATTTCCAAGATCTGATGTATAAAAATTTGCAATGTTTGACTATGACGTTCTGGTTACGTATTCTTACACATTCCTTCTATATTATCCGCAGGGATCTCAGACCAAACCGATTAGGGAGCAAATATTATCCCCTCTACCCTACCTACAGGATATAGGTAAATTGTCTTAGAAAAAAACTGTCATAAAAAACAAATATCATAAAAACTAAATACCTTACCAGTACCCCTATCCCCTTAAAAGTAAGATATATGCATATCCATAGCGTTAAAAAGGTTACCCAACTACCAAAGAGAATAATAAGTCTTTAAAACATTATCATCTTACTAGCCCCTCCCCCCAAACATGCGTACCTACAGTGGTAGTGATGACAACTGGTTTCTAGTAAAAATATAAAAAGTAAACAACTTGCCTGCTCCGAGGACCATTGTGACATAAGAATTCCTAGGGGTGCTCGAAGAATGACTGAACAGTAGCAGAGTGCTGGACGATTTACAGCGAGTACTCGTAGGATCTCCCACAAAACTGGCTGTGTTTCCAAGGTTTTCTTTATATACAAGTCCCTTTCAATTGTAACCTTCAAAAATTCCTCTTCTGGCCAGGGTAGGCCGTTGTACATAACATCAGGAGAGAGAATTTCCAAAAGTATCATGGCAATCCTGGTAATACCATCAGTAGTTTCAGAATCACTGACACAACACTTTGTGAGTGTTTCAATGAAAATGTCCAAATTTTGTGCAACATCTTCCTGTCGTATGTCTCCAAATCGTTTAACTGTCATTCGAGGTCCTTTACCAATTACGCCTGAATATAAGACAGCATTATATCTATGAGACTCACTGACAAGAGTACTATGCTTCTTGTTCTTCTCAAATAATGAGACATGGTTGTCTTGATGAAACACCGATTCGTCAGATCGTCCAAGTAGAGAACCAAACTTGTCATCAGTTGCTGTTTTTATTAGCATTCTCAGGATAAAACTTTGAACTGATGACTGAGAAGAAATCTTTGTCAATATGGCTTGTATATTACTAACAGCTTCGTTCTTTTCAAGAGGATCACTCAGATTAAGGGATATGAAAAATATTGGCAAAAGAGACTCAGCAATTTGCATAGCTATTGAATCAGAAATTAACTCAGGCAAGCCTGATTCAGCAATTAGTGTAACAATTTGGATAGAAATATTTCTATCGCTCAAAAGCTTCAAAAACATTTCAATGCTCATTTGAACAGCTTTACTGAATTTATTAATAGCTGATAATTTACCCCTTTCATTCCCATTCTCCCAACTTAAGAGCAGGGTCCAATTTTCAATCAGCTGTAATCTCATATTACTGTTTTCAGGGTTGATCAACGTCATTGTAAGGGCTGCTTTTAGCGATTGAGTTATCAACCTCCCATGAATGGGTTGTAACGAATTAGTTAATTTATATACTAAACATAATTGCTCCTCCTCTTCAGAATGACAGAGAAGATAGGCTAAGGCTTGAACAGCCACTGAGCTTCCTCGATATGTCGAAAGAAGAACAAGCAAATTCACCGATGTGTCCTTATACCACTTCTTCGTTGATAATAAATTTGGGACTATAATATCCAAGCAGGAGGGTTTTAATAAAGCACTTAATATAGGAAAATCTTCTGAAGGCCTGCTACCATGCAGCTTCTTAAATGTTCTTGCTACAAAATCCGTCACGAATTCATGCATATAGTCAATACATTTTGTATCATTAGTAGAAAAAATAAAGTGCAATAGTCCTTTAACACTTTCATCAAGACGGAAAATTACGTTCGACAAATAATTTCTAAAGGCCTCAACTGATCCATAATAATCAATTATCCATGAATTATTTAATATAACAATTTCTAAAACTTCAAAGGAAACTGCTGAAGTTAGTACTTTAACAATAATATCTGCCATAAACGGTGAAGCTGTAGACATATGCAGAAGAAATGGAAGAACACCTTTCTGAATTTCAGTCATCTCACTGCTTCCCGAAGGTAGTAGTTTATATAATTCACTGATCCCATTTTCAACTTCTTTTAAATGAGATCTAGATAGATGGCAGACTATACCAATTGCTGACTTAACTTTAGCTAATTTCCCAGGGTTGCCACTAGTTTCTTTACGATTGCTTACAGAGTCATAGAGCCCAACAGACAAAATTCGACTTATAATCATTTCAGGAAATGAGTTACCCATATAGGCTACTACCCAATCATAATGGGGATTGAATTCTATTAACATTTCAAGCAATGCACTGATGCAAGAATCCGCCTCCTCTTGAGTTATATTTTTTAAACAATCACTCATCATTTCAATTAAATGTCTTGTCGGTGGGCAGACCATCCAAAAGTTCATTATATCATCAAGATTGACGCTGTTGATGAAGGAGGCATATTTTGATGAAAGCTGGCCAAGAACTTTTATACACCACGTCGATAATACAGAAGACCATCCCCCATTCGACAACAATGACTTAAGCATATCATTCACCTCATCAGAAATAGTATATTGAGTAGTTACATCAGATTTTTTCTCAGTATTAGTTACACATTGGTAAACAGAATGATCATAAGCTACCCCAAAACACTCAAGTACTGCACTTTTACACGCTGGTACTTTGAGCATAAGCTGAAATATATCATTAAGGGTTCGTACGTCCAACTTGAAAAGTTCTTTTGGCAATGCTGTACTTCCGGTATAATGAACATTAGCACTTAAAGTGTTGATGAGACTTTGAAGCCCATCCAGAGCCAAAGGTGAGCCATCCATACTCATAAAGCTTTGGAAAATCTAGAACAATAATAGCTAATTTAGTTATGCTAATAGAAATAATAATTAAATTCGTGTCTACGAGTAATAAAATAAATAAATACAATAAAACTGAAAAAAAAAATTTGATATACCTAAAGCAGTTAATAGCAATTTAATATACTAAGGCGCAAGTAATAATCACTCCGTCAGGAAGGGGATTTTCTGTGGAGGGAGAGGCAGATTTTCCGTTATTATTTGATAAATGATCAGAAATCAAATATCAAAAAAACATGTTCTTTCAACAGAAAGTAAGGATTATTAGTGCTCAAAACGAATATATGTTATTCTGTATATTAAAGAGTTGGCCGCCTCCTCAATACCTTGCTCTTTACACTAAAGTTTGACTGTTTGTCCCAGTTGTTTAAGAAAGACTCCTGAAACACAAGGGCCGCTTAATTAGAATAGGAATCCCATTTAAGTGTTAAAAACTTTAACATGAAGAGCAAGGTATTAGGGGGGGGGGGGATACCTGAAAATTTTAAAATTAGTTTAGTTTTTTGTTCAATTTAATCAACGAAGGTTTTATTTCATCTCTCACTTCAAAGTTATAATTGTCTCCTGGAACCAGACTTTTTTTGGCTCAACTTCTAAAGAGCGTATCTCTTGTGCTATATTTAACATATTATAATGATGGATCAGTGATGAAGCCAAAGCAGGTGCAGCTGCTGTTATACCCCAGCCATTTACAAACATAATCAAAAGGCTTCCATATAGACTCCAGCATTAAAAAGACCCCAGACCCCAGCAGTAGATCCAACATAGACCCCAGCAATAACATATTATAATGATGGATCAGTGACTATCGTATCAAATGACTATCGTATCGACATTTTGAAAGACGAATTCAGACGATTCGAACTGGACTTATTAGGAGTTTCAGAAACGCATATGATGTTTCTTACTAGGAGATATGATGTTTTTACTAGGAGATTTTCAACGCCCAGGCCAGTAGAAATAGGTATAGATGGTATCCTAACCTACGTAAATTTAGTGTAGGAAAAAAGAAATAGTAATGGCTACAGACTATTGCAATTTTGTAGGCATAAAAATCTAGTTATAACCAACACGGTGTTTAGTCATAAAATGGCACATAAATTAACAGGGTATTCATGTGATGGCAATACAGTAAACCTTATTGATTATGTTATAGTAAACCGAAGAATGGCAGGATCAATACAGGATACTAGGGTATATAGGAGTTCTGTTATTGATGTTAAAAGTAAAGATCACCATCTAGTAGTGTCAAGGGTTAATTTAAAGCTGAAATATCGGAAGGGTAACTATCTCTCAGGAAGTTATGATGTTGGCAGACTCCAGGACGAGAATTTGAGAGAGACTTTCGCGGAACAGTTGAATACTAAACTTGAGAGTTTAAAATTAGACAAAGTGGAAGATGATTGGAATGATTTCAGAAAAACAATTTTGTCAAAGTTACTGATGGTGTCTTAGGGAAGAAAGTTTGGACTGCAGCTAGGAATATTAGTGAAAAGGCCTTATGATTAATAGAGAGAAGGGGCTTGCACAATAATTATCTGAGTAATAGCTCATATGAAAAGAAAAGGAATGTAAAGAAAGTGGAGAAAGCATTAAAATATCAGCTAAGGAGGTGTAGATGGAGGCCAAGGATAAAATTGCCGAGGATCTGGAAGATGCAGCTAGACGGTATAATAGTAAGATATTGTACTGGCATGTTAATAAATTGAGAGTGAGTAGTCAATCCGTAACTTGTCCCAGTTAAAGATAGGAACAGGGCCACAATTAGTGATCAGGAAAGAGTTAAAGAGAGATGGGCAGAACATTTTGATAATGTGCTAAACCGAGATAGACCTGCAGGAAAAGATATAGAGGAAAATGAAAAGGTTTGTGATACCTTGGATGTGAATGAAGATTTGTTTCGTGAGGAAGAATTAGCGACAGTACTAAACGGATTAAAAAATAATAAGGCTCCAGGTGCTGATAGTATGGTAAATAAGTTTCTTAAATATGGTGACTCTGAGGTTAGAAATAAGTTACTGGAGATTATGAATATGATTTTTGAAAAAGGGGAATTGCCAAATGAATTTAGGAAAACATTAATTAAGCCACTTTATAAGAAAGATGATAAAAGTGAGTGTGGTAATTATAGAGGCATTAGTCTGGTCTCTGTAGGCAGCAAATTACTTATTAGTATGATACTTTTTATACTGAGAGATGCCGTAGACAAAGTTTTAAGAGAAGAAAAGGTGACGTTTCAGAAAGAGTTAAAGAGAGATGGGCAGAACATTTTGATAATGTGCTAAACCGAGATAGAGTTGCAGGAAAAGATATAGAGGAAAATGAAAACGTTTGTGATACTTTGGATGTGAAGGAAGATTCGTTTATGGGGAAGAATTAGCGACAGTGCTAAAGGATTAAAAAATAATAAGGCTGCAGGTGCCGATAGTGTGGTAAATAAGTTTCTTAATTATGGTGGCTATGAGGTTATAGATAAGTTAGTGAAGATTATGAATATGATTTTTGAAAAAGGAGAAGTACCTAACGATTTTAAGAAAACCTCAATTAAACCACCGTGTAAAGAAGGTGATAATAGTGAGTGTGGTAATTATCAAGGCATTCGTCTGGTATCTGTAGGTAGCAAATTACTTAGTAATATGATACTTTTTAGACTGAGAAAAGCTGTAAACAAAGTTTTAAGAGTAGAACAGTGCGGCTTTAGGTAGAGGATGTGTCGACCAAATTTTCACTCTTAGGTTGATAATTGAGAAGTGCTTGAGTTGTCAAATACCTTTGGTCCTCAGTTTTATAGATTATGAGCAAGCGTTCGATTCTGTTGATACAAGATCTTAATCAAAGGTCTTATCCTTTTACGGTATACCAGACAATTACATTAATGTGATTAGTGCTATGTACGATAATAATACTGTTGCGGCTAAGGTAGGAAATAAGGTAAGCAGATAGTTTTGTATTAAATCAGGAGTTAAACAGGATTGTGTTCTATCCCCCTTTATATGCATCATAATTTCTTAGACCACACTGCTTTTCCATTTACGAAAAATTAAGCAAGAAAAACGGGTTTTAATTTTTATAAAGCAGTGAATACAAAAAAATAAACGCTTAATTAAACAAAAATACTCCGAATATTTCGGCCCAACGTCCGGAAACCTTTCTCAACGGAAAAAAAGAAAAGAAAAAAATTAACAAAAAATGTTCTTTTTAAAAACCTTAACTTACACCAAAATAAACAAAAAAAAACACACAAAAAAACAACAAAAGAAAAAATATAAATAAATAGGAAACAAAACTCACATATTAGAAAAACACTTCCATTCACTGGAATTTTTTGTCAATTTTTTTCTTTTCCTTTTTTTTCCATTGAGAAAGGCTCCCGGTCGTGGGGTCGAAATATTCGGAGTATTTTTATTTAATTAAGTGTGTATTTTATTGTATTAACTGCTTTATAAAAATTAAAACCCGTTTTTCTTGCTTAATTTTTTTATATGGATCATTTTGATGGACTTAACCCTTTGATGGCTGGTGTCTCTTATAAGACACACAAAGAGTTTTGCCTATAGCTTCTTTCTGATTGATTGAAAGGAGAAATTATCTACATAGCCAGAAATACGAGAACGAGAGCTATCGAATGGTATATTATTTTTCACCTTTATGAGTCATCTAACAACGTTCGCACAGTACTGAATTTGACATAGTGAAATTTTTCGGATTTTGTTGAATGAAATAAATCTGACTCAGGTAATATTGAAGTTTATGTTGCTTGGTAAAGGAAAAAAATTTTGTGGTGTTCGTTAGTGTCTGATACTTCCATCTGTATTACCTATATTCAAGAATTTTTATTCATCGACAAGCAAGGACGGTTTTTAAGTATGTTTGTTATAAGGCTCATCTGCCCTTGAGGAGGAAGTACAATACCAACCCGCTAAAAATTTCAGTATAGTTTAAACACGTTGTATAGAAATTCTTAGAAGTGTTTCCACTTTCTATTAGCTTTCTCATTCAACAGGAATATATTTCAGTAATATAGCCACTGTTTCCATTTCCACTTATTTTAGTAGTAGATTACTTATTTTGGGACTATTCTACTTCGATATACTAAATCTACTTATCTACTTACTTTCTACTTATTTTTGGAGGCTTAAGTTTTCGTGCCGGCCAAGTATTTTGGTTTTGATTATTGATCCTGGTTGACCTATAAACAGCTAATTTTCCCTCGGCGATGAAGCCGAAGTAGACGTGGTTCCTAAATCTTCGGCTGAAAAGAGACGAATCTGGAAGAAAACACCTGTGCCAGAGAATGACGTGGACTGGAAAGGGCAAATGCCAAGTCCCGATCCTCCCTGGTTACTCCAATCTTTTTCTTCCAAAAGTTTTCGACTTTGAAATGATAAGCATCATTGTAGAAGAGACGAATCTGTATGCTCTGCAGGAGAAAAGCTTGGAGCTGAAATGTACTATCAAAGATATGGGACAATTCCTTTGAATCCTTTTGCTTATGGGAATCGTGAAACTTCCTCACATGTCTATGTACTGGGAAACGGCTACATGTTATCCTCCAGTGGCTAACGCTATGGTACGCGACCGCTTCAAAAGAATAAGACAGTTCTTCCACGCGAATGATAGTTTCAAAGCAATCAAAAAGGGGAATCCGGGATACGACACCCTCTTCATGGTTTGACCCTTGTACGATAAGCTTCTAAAGAATATGCGAGAGTTCCAAACGAAGAACAAAAATCTATAGATGAACAAATGGTCCCGTTCAAGGGCTGGCTTGGGTTTAAGAAGTACACCAAGGACAAACCCCACAAGTGGGGAATAATAGTATTTACAAGAGCTGGAGCCAGGGGAATAATTTATGACTTTGAAACTTACAGCGGTAAAGGAACCACTGTCGGTTCAGACCTTGGTGTTGGTGATGATGTGGTGCTCCGCCTAGTCAGATATCTCCTGAAGACCCAGAACTTCAAAGTGTTCTTTGACAATTTTTACAGCAGTTTTCATCTAGTAGAAAATCTGCGGGAAATGGGAATCCAGTCAGTACACACAGTCCGAATAGACAGAATGCGGAAAGTGAAACTTCCGCCTTTGGAAGCTGACGACAAGCTGAAAAGCTCCGGATGAGGATCGTTTGATTGGCGGATTGAGCAACATTCTCAAATAGTCGTGACGAAATGGTACGACCATAAGCCGGTCCATCTTATTTCTTCATATGTTGGGCCTGACCCACTTTATCAATGCAAACGGTGGGACAAAAAGGGGAAGGCTCGAATCGATGTAACAAGACCTCACATCGTCAAAGAGTACAACAAGTTCATGGGTGAGGTGGACTTGAGCGACATATTGATCGAGTTATATCGTACTGACATCAAGGGGAAGAAGTGGTACATGCGTCTAATCTATTAATTCCTTGACGTCAGTGTAGCCAATGCTTGGTTACTGTACAAGCGCAATCATCACTCTGACGCTGAGAAACCCATATCCCTTGTTCGACTTCTCGCGGATATTGCTGACTGGCTGCTCAGAGGTGCATTCATCCCTGCAACAAGGAAAGGTAGACCAACAAGCGAGTCTCCAATTACTACCAGACCGCAAAAGAAAACTAAGAGTGACAGCATCCCCAGTTCCAGCGTTCGCTTTGACAACACGGCCCACTGGCGGGAGATGGTGGACGAAAGACAAAGATGCAAGTCCTGTGTTTGTCAAGTGCCTGAAGTGTAATGTGCACTTTTCGTTTAACCAAAGACAAGAATGGTTTCAAAGCATACCACTCATGTGTTTAAGTAGACTGTTTCACTATTTAGCTGATGTACCTTATATAAGATCCATATTCCATCTGAAATGGATACTTGAAATAAATGATTTTCCTCCATTGCCCCTATGTCATTGACCCTTAAGAAACTAGTAAAAAGCAAAACCTAATTTTACTAATCACAGTTTCATAATTCAGCCATCAAAGGGTTAAAGAGCATAGGAAAGGCAATGGGAAACTACGGAATCAAATGGGGAGGAAAAAATCTCTAGGACTTATATAATGCTGATGATTTAAGCATCCTAGATGAAAGTGTGAGAAAAATGAATGAAATTTTACAGGTTTTGCGAGTTCAGGGTGCTAAAAAAGGTTTGAAAATTAACGTTTAAGAAGACTAAGTCACTAAGGCTAGGAATAAGTGAAGATGAAAAGGTGACGTTGGGTAACAAAAAGATTGATCAGGTGGATAGCTTCACTTACCTCGGTAGTATTATTAGTAAATACGGTGGGAGCAATGAAGATGTTAAAAGTAGAATAGCCAAGGCTCGGGGTGTTTTTCCACAGTTAAAAAAAGTTGGGAAGAATGGGAAGATAAGTCTACAAACCAAGATTAGAATATTAGAAGTTACAGTGATGACAGTGGTCAAATATGGCTCTGAAGCATGGGCGCTCCGAAAAGCGGATGAAGATTTACTAGATGTTTTCCAGAGAAATTGCTTACGGATTGTTTTGGGCATCCGGCTGACTGACCGTATTTCAAACGGTAGACTGTACGAAAAATGTGGTTCAATCCCGCTTTCTAGGGCTATAATGAAAGAAAGGTTGAGATGGCTAGGACACGTTGTGCGGATGAAGGATGAAAGATTGCCGAAGATTATCCTTTTCGGCCAACCGTCTAGGGCTAAACGAAAAGCAGAAAGCAGGTCGTCCTCGTCTGTTGTGGGAGAACGTCATAAAGAAAGATTTAAAGGAAATGGGAACTTCCTGGGAGGGTGTAACAAGGAAGGCCTTGAATATATTGGTATGGAGGAGGAGCGTGGGTAGCTGTATCAACCTCAGGCGGCTTGGTGCTACGGTGAGTTACACCCCAGCAGCTGCTGGGTTATACAAATCAGGTGCGGCTGCTGTTATACCCCAGCCCTTTTCAATCATAATCAAAAGGCTTCTGTATAGACCCCAGCATTAACAAGACTCCATATCCCAGCAATAGATCCCACATAGACCCTAGCAATAGCATATAATGATAGATCAGTGAAAGAAGCCAAAGCAGGTAGAGCTGCTGTTTTACACCAGCTACCTACAAACACATTCAAAAGGCTCCCACATAGTTTGCCAATGCTGTCAGTAGAAATCATAGCAATAATCAAAGCTTTGAGTTATATCAAGCAGACAAACCCTCCGTCCACTCACGCATTCTTGTATTTAACAATTTTAAATCAGCTCTTGAACTGAAAAATAAATTTCATGCTGAAATACCAGACAAAGCTCGTTCTTAGATGCATACTACTCAAACTCCAACAGATATCGAAGAATGTTCACTTCCAGGATGTCCTTCGCCATCAAGGAATCGGAGGTTATCATCAGGTTGACTCTACTGTCTAAAAGACAATGAAGGTCATTTCTCTGACTCAGAGCAAACCCACCTCACTTCGAGACTGTATGAGAGGAAGACTTATAAGACCAGTCGTGTCCTTCCCGCCCTTATTCCACAAAAGGCAAAATTACTCCTTGTACCATAAGGCTTAAATTCCATGCATTTTTCATGCGAAGGGTTGAATTAAAATGGATCTTATACATTCGCCTAGGTGTCAGCTTTGTTACAATGCAGACGATCTCAAACAGTATTGTTTGAGTACAAGGCAACTCAGCAAAAAGCAAATCTGATAACAGAAGATATAAATAATAATGACATAGCTCAAAATTTTTTAGGCATTTTTTTTTTCGTGGCTCTACCAACACAAAAAGATAGAATAATTTTTTATGTGAATAAGTCACAGACACTGGACATCAGCTAAAACGGTGAGACACCGACAAGAAATCTGAAAAAAATCTTATAAAAAGATTCTTCTTCCCCTTCTTTAATAATAAGAAGCGGTCAAGAAAGTTATTTCAAAAAGAATTCAAAAGGGAGGAAAAGCAATACTAAGACCTATAATAAGCAGAAATAAGTGATATATTAATATGTGAAACGTGAAACAAACAAAAATTACTATGACTGAATAAATGAAAACTAAGACAAAGAAAATTCAAACAAATAATCAAGTCAAGATTAAAATGACACAAATAACTGTGGAGATATCTCTTCCTTATGACCCCTAAAGGCAAGAGCATAATTCATGCTTTACTAAGAACAAATATATTTTTGCCATTTTTTGTAAAGACACCAGAATTTCAATAGCCCCCACCCGAAAAAATTTCTGATGTTAGTAATCTGGGTATCTGGGTATCCCTGACTAAAGAATAGCTCTGTGTTCTCATGATTATCTTTTTTAAGGTATAGGAAAACAAAGTAATTAGTTTGAACCAATAAAATAATTAGAAAATAATATAAAATAGATAAAATGAGCACTAAAATAAAATAAGTACAATTAACAAATTGATATCTTTTCAGATTATATTTTTCTCAGTTACAAAACTAATTCAGTTATTTTCGGTGGAAAAAAAGCATAATTTTCTTTCTAAAATGAGTGTCTATCTTCGTCTAGCATTTTTCCCCTCCCTACATTACCGGCACTGGAAAGAAGGGGGGATTTACTTTAAATTTACTAAGAGATTTGTAAACTTACTGTATTGATTTTAGTTAAATAATTCTAACCCTGGTTCAATTATCAGGCACCGCATCAGTGATTGTAATTTGTAGATTCGTGACACTAAAATAGCTCATATTTCTAGTTCTTAACATTTATTCATCCTTACTAGAATGTACACTCCAGAACAGCCCCGCAAACATAGATTTATTACCTGAGTAGTTACCACATAATATAGAAAAAGAATTGCAATACATGAGTAGGCTAGACAAAGAGCCACCACGCATCTAACAAGAATGGTGGAAACCATGGTAGTAATTGATTGATTACTTGATTGATTGATTACTAATTGATTGATTGATAATCATAACAAAACAACCAGTATGAACTCTATCAATTAATTCAGTTACCTGGAAACACAAATGAAACCTTTGCAGTTCAAATGGAATAAAAAAAAATGCCCAAAAAGCTCACCAAATACATAGCTTACGAGTATTATAGATTACCATATTATAAATAGTAATTATAATATGTATATGATTGAATACATCATATACATTGATTGAACAAATTATATAGCATAATTTATATGACGCATGATATTATACCTAACAAAAATGTAATTACAATATTATATAAATATAACATGAATAATCTAAAATAATGTCTATGTAGTAATGTCTAAAATGTCTATAATATAATATAAAAAGCGATCTGAATTCTATAATAAACTATAATTCAATAAAATTTATTAAAATGTAATTATTGTCTATCATATATTAATACGCCTATGCACATAGCGTAGGGCCTTTAGTCTGCATGGAGCTTTCTAGCCCTCACACTGAAAACAGTGAATAATAAATAAAAAAATAATATTATTTTTTCAGCCTTCTGAATTATAATAATAATAGTCTGACAAAAGTCTATAATAATAATATTTTTTATCATTATTGTCAATGATAATAATATTTTTTTTTACTAACTGAACATAACATAATTAACACAAATCCAATAGCCGGTAATGTCGGTACACGAGTTACAGAGTTTTGATGCATAGAAACAATTTTAAATAATATACGAAATAATAATACATAGTATAATACAATAATACGTACATAATAATACAATAATACATAGGAATAATACACGAATACAGATTTTTGATGCAAAGAAAGAATATTGAGCAAGATTTTACTTTTTTTTCACCGATCTTTTCTTTTACTGAGCAAGTTTTATTTTACCAGTCTACTAAGTAAACATCCTAATGCCTTTCGGTTTCAAACAAATAAATATATTATTAAGGAAATTCTCAGTCTTAGAAGTCTCAAAAAATTAGCTTCAAAATAAACTTCAAAGATTAGGCTTTTTACCATTCCTTTTTTTCGTCCTGAGGGCCTAGGGGCTCTCATATCTGCTGGATTTGATGGTGTTATTTCCGTCAAGACCATTTTGGGGCTATATTTTCTATTTTTCTAAAAGTATACAAATTTCCCTATGCTAATAACTTTTGACTCGTAATTTTAAGCTTAGTAAATCTTATATGTTTCGTATCAGCATAAAAATTAAATTTTGAAGCGAACTTATATTTAAATATATTTTTTTCAAGAAACACATGTCACAATTATCGAAAAAACACTTGATGCTAGATCGCCGACCTCGACAGGACACCTAGCAGCGGAAACAAGAGATCGAATTAAAACCAAAGAAGATGTCACTCAATCGATCAACACAAATGATGAGAAGAAGTCAAATATACGGCATGTTTGCTTGCCCTCTTTGCCAAGAAGAGGAGGAGAATTTGGAGCATTGTCTGAGTCGTTGTCGATGTCTTTTGGGGGTAAGGGAAAATTTATTTGGGAATGATGGAGTGCTGCTTCCTGATGCCTTGAAAAGTACGTCATCACACTTTATTTGTCTAGTGGGACGATATCTTGATGAGTATTTTGCAAAAAGAAGAGAGTAGTTTTTATTTTTATTTTCATTTTTTTAATTATTATTGTGTCGAGTGCTGTAATTTGTCAATCTTGTATTTTATCTGTGTACATGGCCACATTTTGGCTTGAAATACACGTTATCTTATATTATCTTATAGAGCAAGACGTCTCCGATCAAAGACCCAACCTTGTCAAAGACCTCTCCAACCGTTTCTGATCAAGACCAAACCCAATCTTTTCTTTTATCGAGCAAGTTTATTCGACCAGTCCGCTAAGCAAACATCCTAATTCCTTTCGGTTTCAAACAAATAAATATATTACAGACCATAAATATGAGCACCACTAAGTATCTTGCGACTTGGATCAAGGCGAAAGTAGCCTGTTTGCTATCCACGTAAGGAGAAAATTGGAAGCAACACATGCCCTACTTTTCTTTTTTATGCGAGGGGGGGGGGTGAATGAAAGCAATCACTTTAAGTTTACATAAGTTTAAGTATGAAAATAAAATTGTTAATCAGGGCTCTACGTATGCTTATTATTCTTGCTTCTCGACCCCTAGAGACTAGAGTGTCTTTAAATGAGGCATATTTAGAATTGGCATAATTTATGCCAAATCAGGGCTGCATCCAGAATTTTTTTTTTCGGGGTGAGGGTTACAAAAGGATTGTTTTCAGGAGGGGTTGTATAAAAAAAAACTTTAAAAAAAGCAGCAAAAATTTGTTTATATTAATTTTTGTTACGTTTTTACGAGTCAGATAAGCATTTCGGGAGGGGAGGCACCCAAACCCCCACCCCCCCCCCCCGGATACGGCTGCGGCCTAAATACGTAATACATTCTGTTGATGCATATATTGTAGTCAAAAATTCGTTGTTTTAGATTTTTGCTAGGGACTGCTACTGATGGCCCCTATTGAATAGATTATATAGCATAATTTATATGACACATGATATTATATCTAACACAATCGTTATTACAATATAATATAAATATAATATAAAGAATCTAAAATAATATAATCTATTGTATAATATATATATATGTAATATAATAATAATATTATGAACGAAATAAACAATAAATTAATAATATAATATATTATATAAAATAATATATTATATAAATATTATATAATCTATTGAGCCCCTATTGATAGGGTCTGCTCTTATTTGTTACTACAAACTTTTTATTCATAGCTTTCTTAAGTGTGAGGGAGGCTTCCACCCAACCAGCCATCCACCCCACCCCTTGGCCACTTTTTAATAACTTCAAGTTAGATATTCGTATGAACTGGCTTCAAGAATGATGGTACCATGTTTTTCATTCACAACCTTCCCGCTCCAGGAATGGTGCATAAAAGTACCATTTTTTACTCCAAATGGCACTTTTCAAAGCAGTTTTTCGAGAGAAGTTTATAAAAAGCACGTAGATATGAGCGGTAACGTTTAACTGATTCATTGAACATCCCTGTATAATCTTGCAGTAGCCTCCTAGCGGGAAAAAAAGACACATTACTGCTACCCATTACTGTTAAAAAAGAGCAAAAAGAAACATTACATTACTGTTAAGAAAACAATTCTTACTTTATAATATGCGGAAAAATTGTAGTTAACACATATTGACTGCAATTTTACTGTGCATTATCCCCAATCCCCCGACCCCTAACGTGCAAATATATAGCCCAAATTATATCTTGTCCGTGAATTTTGCCATGCGTAACTCCTATTTCAACCCGTGTGCCCATAAATTGACTCAACTATGACTATCGAAAACGGAAGGGAAAACAAGAAACGGAAAAATGCATGGAAAATATATAACTTGGCAATATATTTACAAATTAGGGGGGAAGTGGGCAGGAGCATCCCGAGCCTCAGTTCATTGGAGGGGCGATCTTCGTAAATTTTACCGAATTCAGGATTTTGCTACAGTTCTGCCAATTTTGCAGAATTTCTGCCGAAGTTTTCACCTTCGGCGAAAATTTTACCGACTGCCAAAAAAGTTGGAGGGGACAGTGCACCTTCCCCGTTCCCCTCGGGACGCCCCTGATTGTGGATAATGCATAGTGGAATTGCAGTAAAAATGTATTAACTACAATTGTACTGTACATTATGAAGTAAGAATTGTTTTCTTAACATGTTTCTTTTTCAACAACCCCAACTACGCTTATACCCTAATATAACTTGAAATTCTACAGCCTAAGACCCTCCGGAGTTCCTTGGGAAGAACTGAAGGAGCCTTTAGGAACAAGCAACTTTATCTCTGGAAGTTCCATTCTAAGACTGCAAAAAGCCTTTCGTCTAAAACTTTGCCCTTCTGCCCCGATATCTTGTGGTTTAGTCGTATACGGCGTCTTATATGTAGGTAAAATCCAAGCAGGATGCATCGCTTCCTGCAGGAGGCATCGCCCTCTTCCTCCCAGTTATCACGAGGCAAACGATGATTGAAAGAGAAAAAATGATGAAAATACAATTAGCAGAAATTTTTTACATATTATAAGTAAGCCTTTATACATTCGTGTTTTCTTCAGAAGTTTTGAATATACCTTAAGGCTATACCGGACCCCATTAGAGGGGGCTGCGTCACTATACTGCCTATTACATTCGGAAAGAGTGTATGAGGTAAACCGAATGGCAGGGCTCTTTAGATACTATTAATTAAAAAAAAAATTCCACAAAATAAATTTTTCAAAGAAAAGTAAAGAACTCCATTAAAGTAAAAATGAGCAAAAATAAAATCAAATAATCTACCAAGCATGAAACTACCACAAATCAGTATCGATAAACAAATGAAACCCAAAACGAACAGAAATTACAATACACAACCGAGTCAAACTCAAAACGAGCAGAAATTAACATGAGTAGGGATCAAAACCCTTATGCCTTCCCCAGGCCAGAACATAAATTACACTTTACTGACAAAAATAAAAATAGAATGTGCATTGTCAGTTTAATATACATATACTGATATTTATTAATCAAAATTTTATTATTATTTGATTTATTAAAGTTATAAAAATAAAAACATTTATATTTTTTTAGTAAAGTGCAAATATATGTCAAATATAACGCTTTCTTATATACCCCCAGGGCATAACTTATAACCCTTGCCCTGAGGGCTTTGGAGGCTTGTCATCCTCAAGGACATAGTTTCCAGAACTTCGAACTATATTAAACAAAATGGCTGTCTCAAAATTTGGATTGGACGTGTTTGGGGAAAAAGTGGGCGTGAAAGGAGGGTTAGTTGCTCTCAACTATTAAAAAAGGCACTAGCCCTTTCAATTTCCAATCGAAAAAGCCCTTTTGAGGTTT